>NC_086444.1:220259071-220559071 GCF_028390025.1 Pseudophryne corroboree | reverse complement strand
ACTTACTGAGAAATAATTCAGATAAGTATTCATTTTGCTCATTTAAAACCATAATCTCCCAGCTGAACCATCAGCTTCACTCCCCTACCTCCCTTCCAGCGCCAACTCCCGACACCCACACATCTCTTTTTTTAACTCAGGCCTTGGCAGCTATGTTGGTGTTAGATGTGCATCCGGTATCCGCCGTTAGGTCACAGGAACTTAGAGAATTTCTTGAGGTAGTGTGTCCCCGTTACCAAATGCCATCTAGGTTCCACTTCTCTAGGCAGGCAATACCGAGAATGTACACAGATGTCAGAAAAAGACTCACCAGTGTCCTAAAAAATGCAGTTGTACCCAATGTCCACTTAACCACGGACATGTGTACAAGTGGAGCAGGATAGACTCAGGACTACATGACTGTGACAGCCCACTAGGTAGATTTACTGCCTCCCACAGCAACAACAGCAGCGGCGGCACCAGTAGCAGCATCTCGCAAATGCCAACTCGTTCCTAGGCAGGCTACACATTGTATCACTGCTTTCCATAAGAGGCACACAGCTGACAACCTCTTACGGAAACTGAGAAACATCATCGCAGATTGGGGGTAATTCCAAGTTGATTGCAGCAGGAATTCTGTAAGGAATTGGGCAAAACAATGTGCACAGCAGGGAGGCAGATTTAACATGTGCAGAGAGAGTTAGATTTGGGTGTGGTGTGTTCAATCTGCAATCTAAATTGCAGTGTAAAAATAAAGCAGCCAGTATTTACCCTGCACAGAAATAAAATAACCCACCCAAATGTAACTCTCTCTGCAAATGTTATATCTGCCCCCCCCCTGCAGTGCACATGGTTTTACCCAACTGCTAAAAATTTCCTGCTGCGATCAACTTGGAATTACCCCCATTGTCTTACACCAATTGGACTTTCATGGGGATTTGTGACATTGGACAACGCCACCAATATTGTGCGTGCATTACATGTGGGCAAGTTCCAGCACGTCCCATGTTTTGCACGTACAATGAATTTGGTGGTGCAGAATTTTTTTGAAAACCACAGGGGCATGTAAGAGATGCTGTCGGTGGCCTGAAGAATTGTGGGCCACTTTCGGCATTCAGCCACCGCGTGTCGAAGACTGGAGCACCAGCAAACACTCCTGAACCTGCCCCCAAAATCAGTTGAAGCAAGAGGTGGTAGCGAGGTGGAATTTAACCCTCTATATGCTTCAGAGGATGGAGGAGCAGCAAAAGGCCATTCAAGCCTATACATCTGCCCACGATATAGGCAGAGGAGGGGGAATGCACCTGACTCAAGTGCAGTGGACAATGATTTAAATGTTGTGCAAGGTTCTGCAACCCTTTGAACTTTGAAGTCAGTTCAGACACAGCCAGCCTGAGTCAGGTCATTCCCCTCATCAGGCTTTTGCTGAAGCAGCTTGAGAGATTGAAAGAGGAGCTAAAATGGAGCGATTCCGCTAGGCATGTGGGACTTGTGGATGGAGCCCTTCATTCGCTTAACCAGGATTCACGGTTGGTCAATCTGTTGAAATCAGAGCACTACATTTTGGCCACCGTGCTCGATCCTAGGTTTAAAGCCTACATTGTATCTCTATTTCCAGCAGACACAAGTCTGCAGATGTTCAAAGACCTGCTGGTGAGACACTTGTCAAGTCAAGCAGAACATGACCCGCCAACAGCTCCTCCTTCATTTTCTACCGCCACTGGAGCTGCCAGGAAAAGGATCAGATTTCTAAAATCACCCGCTGGCGGTGATGCAGGGCAGTCAGGAGTGAAAACTGTCATCTTGTCCGGACTGAAGGACCTGCCAATGATTACTGACATGTCGTCTACTGTCACTGCATATGATTCTGTCACCATTGAAAGAATGGTGGAGGATTAAAGGAGTGACAGCATCCAAGTAGGCACATCAGACGTATACTGGCAGGAAAAAGAGACAATTTGGAGGCTCTTGCACAAACTGGCTTTACTTTACCTAAGTTGTCCCCCCTCCAGTGTGTACTCCAAAAGAGTGTTTAGTGCAGCCGGTCACCTTGTCAGCGATCGGCGTACGAGGTTACTTCCACAAAATGTGGAGAAGATGATGTTCATCAAAATTAATTATAATCAATTCCTCCATGGAGACATTTACCAGCAATTGCCTCCAGAAAGTACACCGGGACCTGTGATGGTGGATTCCAGTGGGGACGACTTAATACTATGTGAGGAGGGGGATGTACACAGTGAAAGGGATGAGGAATTGGAGGATGATGATGAGGTCGACATCTTGCCTCTGTAGAGCCAGTTTGAGCAAAGAGAGATTGATTGCTTCCTTTTTTGGTGGGGGCCCAAACCAACCAGTCATTTCAGCCACAGTCGTGTAACAGACCCTGTCGCTGAAATGATGGGTTTGTTAAAGTGTGCATGTCCTGTTTATACAACATAAGGGTGGGTGGGATGGCCCAAGGACAATTCCATCTTGCACCTCTTTTTTTTATTTATCTTTGCATCATGTGACATTTGGGGCCAATTTTTTTTAAGTGCCATCCTGTCTGACACTGCAGTGCCACTACTAGATGGGCCAGGTGTTTGTGCCGCCCACTTGGGTCGCTTAGCTTAGTCATCCAGCGACCTTGGTGCAAATTTAAGGACTAAAAATAATATTGTGAGGTGTGAGGTGTTCAGAATAGACTGGAAAATGAGTGGAAATTATGGTTATTGAGGTTAATAATACTATAGGATCAAAATGACCCCTAAATTCTATGATTTAAGCTGTTTTTGAGGGGTTTTTGAAAAAAAACACCTGAATCCAAAACACACCCGAATCCAACAAAATTCTTAAAGGAGGTTTTGCCAAAACGCATCTGAATCCAAAACACTGCCACGGAACAGAATCCAAAACCAAAACACAAAACCCAAAAAATTTCCGGTGCACATCTTTAATACATTCTAGCATTGTACAGGTAAACCATGGGCCTGTGCAATGATTTTTTTTTCTGATCGTACACAATGGACAACAGTACCAACAGCTTTATTTCCATTTTTTATTTTTATACCTAGTTTGGGAAACCATAATACAGTAAATCAGTGAAATGATTTTGCATATTAAGTATCTTATGTCTTTTGCATAATATGGAAGCTGCTTTAACCACTTAACTGATGATTTTTCCCCCCAAAAAAATGCTTTGAAATTGTCAGGCTGTTTTATGAGTGAAATAGGTGAAGATCATTAATTTAACCTTATCTAAAATGATTTTAGTTAAAAAAAAAGGGGGAAAAAGCTTTTTTTTTTTAAATTATATTTTTCTCAAACATCGGAACATCAGTTAGGAAGATCGGTAACATCGTAACAACGGTAACATCGCGACCATCGCGACATTACTTTTTACTTCCAAGTCAGCTGCCAGGTACATGGGGTGGGGGGAACTGGAGGTGGCTTTGTTTTTTTTTTAACTTTCCAAGCTGCTGCCATTTTCTGCAGCCGTTGGGTGGGGGGTTCTGCCATGCTGACCGAGCAATGATTGGCAGCAAGGCAACACTGAGGGGAGGGTGCAGGGAGGTAAAGGGACCTTTTACGGTTCCTCTGACAGCAGCAGCGGAGGGAAGTTTCTCTTCCCTGCCGCTGATAACACTGCTTATCTGACTGGTCGCATTCTGTGCGACCAGGCCAGATAAAACACTCCCTGGTGTGGTCGCATCTGATACGACCATGCCAGGCAAGTGGTTAAGTCTTGTATCAACTTGTAGCTTCAGGTGAATGCCAGCAACTGTTTTTAACTGACCTTAGGACAAGCTAAGCTAGCTATTCAGATTTGTTGGGTGGGTATTACTGTTCTTTTGTTACTTTACTTGTTGTCAACCTCGGTGACTGATTGACAATTGTATGAGATGCAGCATATATTACTGTGCTTCGTGGGAGCTGTGCCCCTGCAGCTACACTCCAAAATCATAAAAGTGGAAAAAAAAAATGTTTTTAATGGTTTAAAAAATGTCAAGTTTTTTAATTAAATTTCAATATTCAAGGGAAGATTGTGTGTTTCTGAGAGGCAGTATATATCATGATATAGTAATTACTGGGTGTTGTGGTGCTGTCAGCTACACTTTAAAAAAAGAAAAGCTAAAAGAAGATTTTTTTCTGGTTTAGAAAAAAGTACTTTAATAATACTGCATGGTAAAGGTAACAATTCCTGATTTCCATATCTCATTCTACATTCGCTTGGTGTAGTGGCAGTCACAAATTCAAGTACATTCGGTTTACTCCTATCCTGGTGTTAATCAATCATGCATCAGTCTACAGAAGAAAATAAGCATCCCAGTACTAGTGCTGGCAATACTGCTTCTACAGCTACTTTACCATTAAAGAAGAAGGGGTAAGAAGAATGTGTAATAAAAGCGACTCCAAATCCAAACCATGTTTAACAATCTTTAATAACTATGAAGGAAAGAGATTCTGCTAAATATTGTCAAATTGCCAACATGCCATAATCCACATACAGTTTCAAGGTAATGCTGAGACCATGGACTTTATATACAAATGGCAGTCCTACTGCTGCACTTTCATGCACTAGAATGCATATTGTTAAAGCCAGGGCAAAATATACTGTAGTTAGGAATCTTCTGTAAGTGCACATGCACCGCATTCTTGCTGTGAGTCTAGATGTGTCACCTCTCAAACAGGTATATCAGTATCCAAAAAAAAACACTAATACTGAAGAACATACTGTGTGTTCACTGTGTGTTCACAAACCATAGATTTCTGAGGAGAGTCTAAGGGTATCCACAAGTGTTATCTGTGAGTCTGAATTTTCTGATTCTTAAACTGTAATCCTAGAGGAGCCTCCTTCCACCATTTCTGAACCTCTGCAAATGCAAGGATGAGTAGAAGTAAAACTAATAGTAATTAAAGTATGATGATTATTTAGAAATATAAATGTTAGTGCCAAAGTAAGCAGAGGTAGGTATCTATACACCTCCACAGCAAATTTCTTCTGGACGTTTAGCAAAATTTGGAACATCATCTAAAATTATTATTATTATTATTATTAATATTATCCTTTATTTATATGGCACCACAAGAGTTCCGCAGCACCCAATTACAGAGTACATAAACAAATAATCAAAACAGGAAAACAGCGATTTACAGTTGAAGACAATATAGGACAAGTACAGCGTAAATAAACAAACAGTACAGCATCAGCCACTATCATTATGGATAGTTACTAGCACTTGCAATCTTCATCACCAACAACTTGATCATCAACCACATCAGTGATCGATGGTAGTACTTATTCCAATTTGTGAAGGCAAACTGGATCCACTATGCACTATTCCCAAGAAGAATTATTATTATCCTTTATTTATATGGCACCACAAGGGTTCCGCAGTGCCCAATTACAGAGTACATAAATAATCAAACAGGAAAACAGCAACTTACAGTTGATGACAGTATAGGACAAGTACAGGGTAAATAAACATAGTTACATCAGCAGATGATACTGGAATAAGTATCAGGTGGCAGAAGACTGCTGGAGTTGATGCAGTTGAAGATTATTAAAGTAAGAAAGGATAAGCACATGAGGGAAGAGGGCCCTGCTCGAGAGAGCTTACATTCTAAAGGGGAGGGGTAGACAGACAGGGGTGACACAGATGGGGTACATAGAGAGTGTAGAACAGAGGGTTAGGATGAGATTTGGCTGGGTTTGGTGAAGAAGTGGGTCTTGAGAGCCCGTTTGAAGTTTTGTAGAGAGGTGGAGAGTCTGAGGGGGAGAGGTAGGGAATTCCAGAGAAGTGGTGCAGCACGCAAAAAATCTTGCAATTAGGAGTGGGAGGAGGTAATCCGTAGGCAGGAAAGTCGTCATGCATTAGCAGAGCGAAGAGGATGGGTGGGAGTGTAAAGGGAGATTAGATCAGAGATGTAGATGGGAGAGGAGTGGGTGAGGGCTTTGTAAGCGAGTGTGAGAAGCTTGAAATGGATTCTGAAAGGGAAGGGGAGCCAGTGAAGGTCTAGTAAGAGAGGAGAGGTAAACGTAGTGCGTTTGGTGAGGAAAATGAGCCGGGCAGCAGCATTGAGGATAGATTGGAGTGGAGAGAGGTATTTGTCAGGAATGCCAGTCAGGAGGAGATTACAGTAATCCAGTTTGGAGATGACCAGTGAGTGGATAAGAGTCTTAGTAGCATCCTGGGTCAGAAAGGGTCTGATCCTGGAAATATTTTTTAGATGAAAATGGCAGGTTTGTGAGAGGTGCTGAATGTGTGGTTTGAAGGAGAGGGAGGAGTCAAGGATTACTCCAAGACAGCGCACTTGGGGGCTAGAGGAGATAGTAGTGTCATCAATAGATAATGAGATTGTAGGAGGTGAGGTTATGTGGGAGGGAGGAAAGATGATCAGCTCGGTCTTAGACATGTTAAGTTTAAGAAAATGCTGGGACATCCAGGAAGAGGTAGCAGAGAGACAGTTGGAGATACGAGTGAGGAGAGCAGGGGAGAGGTCTGGAGAGGAAAGATAGATTTGGGTGTCATTAGCATAGAGGTGATATTGGAAACCAAAAGAACTAATGAGCTTACCTAGTGAGGATGTATAGAGAGAGAAGAGGAGAGGACCAAGGACAGAACCTTGGGGTACACCTACAGTTAGTGGAAGTGAGGGGGAGGTGGAGTCATGAGAAGAGACAGAGAATGAACAGTCAGAGAGGTAGGAAGACAGCCAAGAGAGGGCAGTGTCGCGCAGACCAATGGAGTGAAGGTTTGCAGTAGGAGAAGATGGTCCACAGTGTCAAAAGCAGCAGAGAGATCAAGTAGAATAAGTAGAGAGTAGTGTCCCTTAGATTTAGCAGCATGGAGGTCATTGCATACTTTTGTAAGGGCAGTTTCAGTGGAGTGGAGAGGACGGAAGCCAGACTGGAATGGGTCAAGTACTGAGTGTGAGGAAAGAAAGGAAGTAAGGCGGTTGTAGACAATACGCTCAAGGAGTTTGGAGGAAAAAGGGAGGAGAGAGATGGGTCGGTAGTTGGAGAGAGTGTTTGGATCAAGGGTAGGTTTTTTAAGAATAGGAGAGATGAGTGCATGCTTGAAGGCAGAGGGGACAGTGCCTGATGAGAGGGAGAGATTGAGAAGGTGGGAAAGATGGGAACAAGCAGAAGGAGAGGGGTAGCGGAGGAGGCGGGAGGGGATAGGGTCAAGTGGGGAGGTGGTGAAGGGACAGGAACGAATGAGGACCATGACTTCCTCTCCAGTTGCATGGGAGAGAGAGGTCACAGTAGGTGGGAGGGATGGGGAGGGGTGGTAAGGGATGGGGGAAAGCTGGTTACTGATGGTCTGGTGTGATGTGATGTCCTTATGTATGGAGTCAATTTTGGATGTGAAGTAAGTGACAAAGTCAAGAGCAGAGAGTGTGGAAGGGAGACGAGGTGGAGGTGGGCAGAGGAGTGAGTTGAGAGTGGCAAAGAGGCACCGGGGATTGGAAGACTGGGAGGAGATGAGGTTCTTGAAGTATGACTGTTTAACAAGAGAAAGGGCAGCACTGAAGGATGAGAGCATAAGTTTGAAATGGAGGAAGTCTGCCTTAGAGCGTGATTTCCTCTAGTGTCGCTCAGCAGTACGTGAGCATTTTTGCAGATATCTGGTGCATTTGGTGTGCCAGGGTTGAGGTGTTAATTTGCAATGGTGAATAGTGGTTGGTTAAGTAACAGAGTCAAGAGCAGAAGTAAGGGATGCATTGTATTTGGAAGTGGCTTGTTCAGGGCATGAGAGAGAGAGAATAGGAGAGAGAAGTGAGTCAAACAGGGAGGAAAGGAATGTGGTGTCAATAGCCTCAATGTTACGCTTAGTGATGGTAACCTTGGGAGGTAGAGATGGGGAAGTCGAGAGAGATAGGTTAAAGAAGAGCAGGTGGTGGTCAGAGAGGGGAAATGGGGAATTGAAAAAATCAGAAATATCACAGCGGTGAGTGAAGACCAGATCCAGTGTGCTGCTGTTGGGGTTGAATCTTCATCATAGAAATGGACCAAGTAGACTGATAATGTCTCACAATTATCTGTGAAACAATAATTTGTAAGAGGAATTAAATATAGCCACCTTACTGTTACACAGGAGATCACTGAAGTGATCATGGCTATGTTAGCAATAGATCTGCATCCAATATTTGCCATCAATGCATCTGGATGTAGCTGATTCACTGAGGTCATATGTCCACAATATCAAATTTCATCTCAATTCTATTTTGACCAGAATAGCAATACCTCACCTGTACTGGGACATAAAACAAAATGTTATTTTTTGCCTATAACATGGCATTGAACTGACGTGGTTGCATGTGATGCAACCACACCAGGCAAGTGGTTTATCTGCATCCTGTCTGACACAGCTATGCCACTGTGTTTAATACCTGTAGGTGTGCTCTATTTTTATTAAACTGCCATGTGTTTGTGCCTCTGCTCTCTAGCTACATCATCTTTTCTCAACTATTCTTAAAAAACAACCTTGACCCTTCCTCATCCGCAATCTACCAATCCATCTCTCTTCTGTTCACCTCCAAACTACTCGCATAGCTGGTATACAGCCATTTCACCAGCTACCTCTATGACAACTCCATATTTGATCCTCTTCAATCTTGCTTCGACCCACTCCACTCCACTCCACTGAAACTGCCCTGGTCAAAGTCACTGATGACATGCTTTTGGCCAAATCCAGGGGTCACTTCTCTCTGCTCATCCTCCTGGACATCTCTGTTGCCTTTGACACTGTTGATCAACCTCTCCTCCTCTGCACCCTTCAGACCTTTGGCCTCTCTAGCACTGTCCTTGCTTGGTTCACTTCTTACCTCACTAACCACTCCTTCTTATTGTCTGCCTCTGGCTCCACCTCACCTCCTTCCATCTTCCCTGTTGGTGTCTCCCAGGGTTCTATACTTGCCCCCCTTATCTTCCCTGGGTGCACTCAAAAGCTCCTTTGGCCTCAATACCACATCTATGCCAATGATACACATCTATATATATCCTCTCCTGACCTCTCCCCCTGAGTTCTCTCTTCGGTATCCAGCTGCCTCTCCACCATGTTCAGCTGGACATGTGAGTGCTCACTGTAGCTCAACATGGACAAAACTGAACTCATCCTCTTTCCCTAATCCAGAGTCTCTATTCTCCCATTATCTCTATGATTGTTGACAACATGATCATCTCACCCATTCCCAACTCTGCTGCTTGGGCATCACTCTTGACTTCTCCCTCTTCTTCACAGCCACATCCGATCTCTGGTTCTGCAACATCACTCCCATAGTGCAACTAAACTTATTATTCACTCACTGGCAATCTCATGGCCTGACTATTGCAACATTTTCTTCACTGGCCTCCCACGCTCCCAGCTCACTCTCCTCTGATTTGTTCTTAACTCTGCAGCTAAACTTATTTTCCTCTCCTGCCACTCCACATATTCCACTCCCTTTCGACAAAACTTGCACTGTCTCCCATTCCCCTATAGAATCCTCTTCAAATTCCTCACACACACAGCCCTTTTTAACTCCTCTGCTCCCTACATCTCCAACCTCATATTCCTATATACAACCTTCCCACCCACTCCAGTCAGCCACTGACCATCGCCTCTCCTCTACCCTGGTCACTGCATCCCATGTGTGAATCCAAGATTTTGCCCACGCTGCCCCACTTCACTGGAATGAGCTCCCTCGAGGTCTCCCTGTCCTTGCAAAGCTTCAAACTCACACTAAAAATCCACCTGTTCATCAAAGAGTATCCATCCACATAACCTAGTCTTGAGTCCACTCTCCCAACCACCTGCCTTATGCCTTGGCCATCTTTACCTCACTTACCTCCTGCCATCAGGCCACCATCCACTTGCTCACACCTCATGCTGCCTGTCTGTCTCCCCATCCGCCAAAATTTTAAGCTCCTTGGAGCAAGGCCTTCTTCCCTCCTGTTGCCCTCTTCTCTCACACTTCACTTACAACTCTCTCTTACTTAGCAACCATCTATACCCACATCTCCTCTCGCTCATAAACATTTATCTCTTCCATCAGCTGCCTGACCCTAGTAGTATGCCGATTACTCCTTTGCTTTCTTATATCTCAGCTGTATTTTGTACTGAGAATTTGAATTTGGTGCTAATTGTTACCTTTGCTCTGTTTTAGTTTTTCAGTTACTGTAATGTTAAGTTCTGTGAACCCTGTATTGTTCTAATGTGTGCCGTATGTACGGCGCAATGAACCACTTGTACCACTTACAAATAAAATGTAATAATAATAATAATAATAATAATAACAACAACAATAATAGCTTATTTTAGCAGCCAGCTCTTTGCAGCCTTTGGCCAATATTGGTGAAAAAATATTGTGAGCTGTGATGAGATCAAAATTGATTGGAAAATTACTGGAAATTAATGTTATTGTTAATAATTCTATAGAAACATAAACAGGTCCAAATTATATGATTTTCACTGTTGTTATGCATTTGTAAAAAAAACAAAACCAAAAGAATTGATGGTGGAACCAAAACCAAAACTAAAATACGGTTATTAACTAGAACCAAAACATAGGGGTCTGTGCACATTTCTCGTATATACATACATAAATATAAATATATATATTGTTGTGTGGTGAGACAGGGTTAGTTTCACCAGGAAATGCAGTATTTCCCTTGTAACAACTTCCCTGTAGAGGGTTAAAGAAAAGCATTCCAGCCTCAGAGAAAGTGCTTTGCAGCCAGGTAAAAGAACCTGGTTCAGTGCAAAACCCGGATAGGGACTCTGAGGTGTAGTTGAGGGAGAGAAGGGTGTGCTCTCAACCACACGGCTCTGGTCCAGTTTTTCTGACCTTCCCAGCCACAGCTGGGAATTGGTCTAATTGTACTGGCAGGGATTTAAACCTTGTTAAGACTACTGCTCAACACACTGGTGCCGATAAGCGGCCAGCGAGTAGGGAATGTTTCTACTAGTGCTAGGGACTTTGACCATCAGTGCCCGGAGGCACTGAGTGGCCATGCATATAGTTAGTGGATTGGACAATGTATTTTTCTTTTGTGTGGTGTGAAGTTTGCTTGCTGCTGGTATGAAATTAAACACTCGCACAAACTCTGCATACTGCCTGCTGTGTCCTGACTTTGACGGCAACCTTGTTACTAGGGAAGCCAATCCCGGGCAATTTTTTTTAATCCCGGGTATCGGGATTGAATAATGTCCAATCCCGGGATTCCCAGGATACCCAGGATTGGCTTTTACCCAGGTGGCCACCCCCTCGCCCCACCCCGCCCCGCCCGCCATGCACATATAACTTACAATATACCGGGGGTGAGCGGGAGGGGAACATCCTGTGAACGCTGCTGGCGGCTCTCATGCTGTGCTGGGGACCTGATCCCTCAATCCCCAGGATTGGAGTTTCCAATCCCGGGATTTAATCCTGGCCATTTTTGGGCCTAAATCCTGGGATCCCGCCGATCCCGATCCTGGGATTGGCCACCATACTTGTTACTATATATATATATATATATATATATATATAGTACACAGGTTTTGGCTGTGAGGAACTCTACTCATAAATATGTACAATATGTTGGTTTGGTCAGACTACATGGCATCTACCTAGTGAGGTACTACTGCTATATATTTTACATCAGTGTTTTTCAGTAAGTGTGCTGCAAGTGATTCTCTAGTGTGTTGGCGGAGATGCCTGCCAGTGCACAGCTACTGCCAGTTCAACTTTTTTACTGAGCTGGGTGGCTCAGATGTGGCACAGGCTTTAACTTATGGAGATACAGTAGTGTGACATCATAGTGTGACTTATTTTGGTTTCTTTATATGAAGTATGGGTATCCATTACATATCCGTTAAATTATGATTTATAACTGATATGGACCCCATTTTTTTTACACATTTTTTACACATTTTTTTTCTATGGCATTTGCAGACCTAGGGGCTAATCCAGGTTGGATTGCAAATTGCAATCGGTGGGGAAGAGGAGGCATGGCAGCATAATTGGGGGGCATGGTGTGGGCGTTATCAGGGTGGCTGCGTGTCATCACATGCAGCCACTGTGATATGAAAAATGGAGGCAGGCCTACTTCTGTCTCAGCCAGGCTGCACCAACAGGAGGCTTCCACAATTCAGCAATCACGCAGAAATTGATACTCAAATGCAATTTCAGCATGATTGCATAAATAGGTGGGAGTTTGCATGCTGGGGGCCTTGCTCTGCAATGGGCAACCCCAAGCATGCGAGTCACAGGATTGCAAATTCTGTTAAAAATCTGAATTTGCAATCCTTACTGATGAAGGTCCTTAGTGTGCTCTGTGACCATTTCAGTTGTGTGGCAGGCAGATCTTGGTTCCCATTTACTTTTAGAGAACACCTGCACAGAAAACTGCCTTTGAAATCAGCAAATTAGCATGTTCATTCATTCTCACTAGGCAGGCAATTGTTGGAAATTTTAATTGGAAAGGATTTACAGAAAGATAGAGTATTTTTACTTTGCTTTCTTTTAATGATTCCATTATCCTTAACTGTTACTGTATATTTCTCTTTCCAGTGTAAGTCTTTACTGAGTCCCATCATTTCTTCATTCATAGATTATTACAGTTAAATACTGTACTAAAATACTTAGTGATTAAATGTCTTTATTTTCATACATTTTCTGGTGTCCATGGCCTGCAATTTAATATTCATTTTTTGAGAATGGACTCCTTTAAGGTACTGCCACATCTGAAAATCTTGTACTTTCTAATGGGATGTTTGCGTTGATACAATATGCAAGTACCAGACATCAACCAGAGGGAACACGCTAGACAATCATATAATGTGTGCAGTGGATTTTCACACATTTGTAGAATTTACTAATATTACTCCAAGTCATTCAGCATAATGTTTTTAAACATTGTGCCATACTGTAAATCTTGCATAATTATTGTTTTGTTTACTACTATTATTATCATAATAATAATAATAATAATAATAATAATAATAATTATTATTATTATTATTATTATTATTATTATTAGCAGTGGCTGAACTAGAAAGTGGTAGGTCCAGGTACAATAATATGCTTTGCCCTACCCCCTTCTCTACCCCTGGCACCCCTCCCTCTATTCCTGCTGCACACCCCATCATTGCATACCTTACACCACACACCTCCAGCACACAACCACATAAATGCTGCCTCTCTGTTCTACAGCAGGATTGCATAACGTTATTCATTCTGAGGTCACAAATATATGCTACACATAAAATGTAAATCACACCCATTCCATAATAACTTATTTCTTGTTTTTTGAATTCTCTATTATTGAAGCATCACATATGTAGAAATAAAGATAAGCAAAAAATAGTAAATGTTCAAGATAAACTGTATGAACAATGATTATGCAAATGACAAATGAAACAAAAATTTCACAGCAGAGAGCACTGAACAAAATTAATACATGTGTGCAATACCAGAGGTCAATATTCAAATTACTATAGACCATATTAATGTTGATTATAGAAATGACAAGTGGACAAACCTTCTCAATGGAGAGGACATATAGTATGTGAAATCAGAACACTTAAATGCAAACACAAAAGTAAAAGAGTCCCCCAACATTGAGACAAAAGGCCACTAATAATGACTTATTTTCTACATACTGTATATAGTACTTAGAGTCTTCTTGTAAATTTCTCATGATGGGAATTTATGCAAATATTTTTTTTGCATAAATATGCCCAAACATGCTTCCCATGAAATTTCTATCCCTTTTTCAATGACCTAATGTATGTACAACCCATTTTCCTTTCCTGCCCTGTCTTACAGTATCTCTTAACCAATTACATTTTTTTGGAGCATCCTGTTCGCCCATTCTCATGATAGCTAGACCCTCTTTTTTCCCTTACTTTCCTGCTCTCCCAGAACTTGCAGGAGACTCACTATTTTTCAAGTAGTCCCCTGCACCTCCAGAAGAGTGGGTACTCCTCCCACATCCTGCCGACTTCCTAGTGAAATGGATATAATGTGGATAATAATAGTGGGAATCTGTGGTCCATGAGAAAGGGGCAGGGCCAAGTGATGTGTTTCTATGATATTTGCATAATTTTGGCCCTGGCACCTATTCAAAGTATTATTAACCTAAATAACATTAGTTTCCAGTAATTTCCAGTCAATTTTGACCACTTCAAAGCTCACAACATTGTTTTCACCAATATTGGCCAAAGGCTGCAGCAAGTTGGCTGGTTACTAAGTGACAGAGCAGCTGTACAAACACACATCAGTTTATAGCACATTTATGAAACATTGCTACAGTGTAGTGGGGTACAGGGCACAGAACAATACAAACAAAAGAGCTATATATTTTTTTATTTTTTGAACTCGCAGCTCAGTTCAAACTGCCTGGATCACAGGGCTCATAGATGAACGTGAACAAAGCACACCAAACAGTACAAACAATTGATATCTATTTTTTATTTTTCTGTTATTTAACTGGCAACTCCATTTCAAATTTGGCAATCACAGGGCTCTAGGGTAAAGCGCACCAAACAGTACAATCAATAGAATTTTATAGTATTTTTCTGTTTTTTAACTTGCAGCTCAGTTAAAACTGTGTGGATCAAAGGGCTTATAGATGCACATGAACAAAGGACACAAGGGTGAAGTGCACCAAACAGTACAATTTACAGCACAGTATAACGCAGCATACAGCAACATGCCACTATATACAGTCACTATAAAGCACAGCCAATTGAGGACATGGGGCCTTATTCAGGTTTGTTAGCAACTAAAAATATAGGCAATTGGGAAAAACCATGGGGTAACTTTACTAAGGTGGGAGTTCTATTAAGATGGGATATTGCCCATAGCAACCAATTAGATTCCAGGTATTATCTTCTAGAAGGTGCTAGATAAATGAGAAGGAGAATCTGATTGGTTGCTATGGGCAACATCCCATCTTAAATAGAACTCCCATCTTAGTAAATTTACCCCCATGTTGCACTGCATGTGGATTGATGTAACTTGTGCAAAGATATTTAGATTTGGGTGGGGTATGTTCAAACTGAAATCTAAATTGCAGTGTAGAAATTAAGCAGCCAGTATTTACCATGCACAGAAACAATATAATCCAACCAAATCTAAATCTGCACATTTTACATCTGTCTCACCTGCAGTGCAACATGGTTTTGCCCAATTGCTTACTTTTTTGGTTTGCTTACATACCTGAATAATCGCCACAGCACAGTTAATACAGCTGCCTAAAGCTCAGAATACAGAAGCATGCAGTTAGCATGGCCCTATGTACAGTCACTAGAGGACAGCCACTTGTGGGTACAGCACAGCCAATACATTAGAGTACAGCACAGCAAACAGCAGCGTGCTTTAGTGTGTAATTTTACAGAGTCTTGGCCTTGGCACCTTATATAGAATCCGAGTCCTGTGAGAATACGATGCCGGGAGGTTGACGTTTGGCCTCGAGGTGGGATCCGAGTTTGGCAAGAACACTAATGTTTGTTAAAAAACACACACATGTACCTGTAAGCTTAAAAATATAATTCCAATCATTACATCACCCCTATATTCCTGTCCCACCTGTCGTTATTGGCAAACTCATACTAATTAAATACTTTTCAGTGCCTTACATTTTTAACTTAAAATAGGCATTATCTCTAACTTTCATCTGTTCAGTGGTTGCAAGCAGAAAGCCTTATTCCTATGGAGCTGTAATGCAATTGATGTGAGTGTCTAATTGAATATTTGTGTCTGGCCATGTTAGTCACAATTAGCCTAGTTAATCCATGTAAATCAGTTAATGCTCCTAATTGGCTTTAGCTCTAAGTGGACTTGTTTGACAGAGGCCACCCTCTTTACTTTGTGAGCCAAGCCACAATTTAATTGTCTACATATGCACAGATATATGAATGTTTTGTATAGCTTAGCCCCATATTTATCATGGCATACTGGGGCTGTTTATCCTTCAGTGATTAATTACTGTATGTCTCTCATGTTCATCTCATTCATTCCTTTGCAAATAGTCATTTGATAGTGGGTACTTCTCTAACTGAGTTCCATGGGACTGTTAACTTGGCAGTTTTTATGTATCAGTAAAGCTAGACCCATATAATATACAGTCATGTTTGGCATTTACTCATTTCAGGATCTGAACATGGTGGGGAGATATGAGCCAGGACTTGGATTCACTCATAATCAGTAACTTCGGGTTGGTTTGGTTTCTTGGAAACCGACACTGCTCATCTCTAATTTAGGCTAAATATTCAGAAAGACCTATATATGCTAAATATTAACAAAGGCCATAATCATAGTATGAAGTTAAAGCAGGATTACACAGCCCTCTAACAATATCACAACCAGGTAGGTAGCCTATGGTACATACACATGTGTAACTTTAAACCCAAGGCCGTAACTAGGTGTGTTCCAGAGGTGCCTGGCACACAGCACATTTGCCCTGTGGGCGCAGGACCGTCGGCAACAGCAGCAGCAGCAGGTCTGTGCCTCCTTATGTGCCCACACTAGTTATCTGCAGTGCCCAGCTACTTGTTACAGTACAACATAGAACGTTAGCTGGGTAGAGCTGCAGCTTGTGTCCACAGGCTCTGCCCATCCTGGTTTCCTGCTGTGTGGTTGTATTGTTGCAAGGTAAAGTTGTGTGCTCCAGTGTGGTGGAGGGACCACCACTCTCTCTCTCTCTCTCTCTCTCTCTCTCTCTACCAACCCTGCATAATGTGTATCGGGTTCTACCTGGCATAATGTGGGCTCTACTTGGCATAATGTATATCAGCTCTATCTGGCATACTGTGAGTTCTTCTTGGAATATTGTGGGCTCTACCTGGCATAATATGTATCAGGGGCTCTACCTGGTGTAATGTGGGCTTTCCCTGGCATAATGTGTATCAGGGGCTGTACCTGGCACAATGTGTATCAGGGGCTCTACTGTGGTGTAATGTGTGTAAGGTGTGCTACTGTCTGGTGCAATGTGAATTATGAGCACTACTGTTCTGTGTAATGTGAATTGGTGTTATTATTTGGTCATGCCCCTTCCCCATAAAGCCACGCCCCTATATTTTTGGCATGCACCTTCAGTGTGCACTTTCCCTATTTTAAATATGATGGTAGAGGGGGCACCAATTCTTTTTCTGGCACAGGGCACCAAAATGTCTAGTTACGGCACTGGCCAAGGACAAATGCTAAGGAGAGAGTGTGCAATAACCAATGGTGCCAAACCGTGAACTAAATAATATAAAAACAAATTACTTTTCTCTTGTAGAACCCGGTTTCAATAAATTGGTTATTTGTGTATATGGGGAGAGATAAAACAGAATCTGTGATATTTTCACAGATAATTAAATGTATTAACTAAAATCAGTTAGCTGCGGATATGGAGAAATAAACATAGACATAGATGACTCCATGTTGGAGTGCAAAATAGTCCAACAATGAAATCAATCAGCAGTAAAACATAAGCAGTCAATTGCTAGAAAGCCTCCAAAATTAGTAAAGTAAGCAGTGAAGCAGTACTTACTGGACTCTTGGAGTGTCTGTTATAGAGACTTTCTAGCCATTGACTGCTTACCTTTCACTGATGATTGATTTCATTTTTTGGACTATATTGCACTCAAACATGAAGTTTTAACTTATATGTCTGTTTACTACTTTGTATTAGAAGATAGCTCATCTTATTTAATAAATGTTATCATCTGTGACACTATCACATTATAATCTGGTTTATCTCTCGCCCCATATGCGAAGGTACGCGCCCAAAAATTGGCATGGTCACACCTATATGGTGGTTTATCACAATGGGGTACCTCTGAAGAAATGTAACCTCCCTGGTCAGATAGAGTCTTCAGTCTATATTCACTATTCATGTAGGAAATCACATGGTCTGGAAGATTCCTGTTTGTATAGGAATATAGCCATAGTCATCATCATGCAACAGAGGTTCAACCAGACTCATGGCTGTCACCTGTGTCTCACGGCCACATCATTATCTTCCCCCCCCCGGTGTCTCTCAGCTACACAATCTACTTCCCCCTGCATTTCTCAGCTACACCAAAACCTTCCCCACTTTGTCTCTCAGCCACACCATCATCTTCCCCCTGTATCTCCCAGCCACACCATCATCCTCTACTTTGTATCTCATAGGCACACTGTCACCCCCTGCTACTCTCAGCAACACTGTCATCTCCTGCCTGTGTTTCTCAGCCACACCGTCATCTCCTGCCCGCTTCTCTCAGCTACACCATGATCTCCCCCTGCATTTCTCAACCACACCATCATCTCCTGCCTGCATCTCCCAGCCATACTGTCATCTCCTGCCTGCCTCTCTTAGCCATACTGTCATCTCCCTCTGCTACTTTTAGCCATATTGTCATCTCCTACCTGCATCTCTCAGCCACACCAACATCTCCCATCTGTGTCTCAGCCACACCATCATCTCCCCCACTACTCTCAGTCTGCCCCCTTTAAATCTGTGTGTCTCAGCATACCTCCTTTAAGTATGTGTCTCTCAGCCTGCCTCCCCTTCACTCTGTGGGGGTAATTCAGACCTGATCGCTCGCTAGAGTTTTTTGCAGCATTGCAATCAGGTCAGAACTGCGCATGCATATGAATTGCAATGCGCAGGTGCATTGCACAGGTACAAAGCTGTTTGTTGCTCTGCAATGGGTTTGTGCGAAGAATCCATTCACAGGGGTGATCGCAAGGTGACTGACAGGAAGAAGGAGTTTGTGGGTGTCAACTGACCATTTTTCTGGGAGTGGATGTAAAAACGCAGGCATTCCCAAGCGTTTGCAGGGCGGGTATCTGACGTCAATTCCGGTCCCAGACAGACTGAAGTGATCGCAGCGACTGAGTAAGTCCTGGACTACTCAGAAACTGCACAAAATGTTTTTGTACACCTCGGCTGCACATGCGATCGCACACTTGCACAGCTAAAATACACTCCCCGGTGGGTGGAGACTATGTGAACGCAGGACTGCAAAAAAGCTAGCGAGCTATCAGGTCTGAATTACTTCCTGTGTCCGCCAGGGGCTCAGGCACAGATAAGACCAGCACACTTCTCCAATGCCAATAATTGAATTGCTCAAATTGTGATAGCAGCACAAAAGCATATGACATAGTTCCAGCATAACATACTTTACATGCCATTAGCATCAGTGCTGACCCTGATGATGGTTGGAGACTGAAACAACTGTTGGGATGTGCTGCATACTGTATGATGTTTTACCTCAGCACTGATGTGGGATCTAAAGGCATGTAAAGTATGATATGATATTAGTTAGCATGATGGTGGGCATGATTTATTTTATTGGGAACTTTGCATGGAAGGAAAGAGTGGCAGCCCAGCATTGACCTTGATGCAGCATGGGGTTTGCACTCCCCTTCAGTACACTGGGTAGGCTGATTTCTCCCAACTGGGGTCAGTGGCAACTCTCAACCGAACCGGCATCGCTGATGTATTGGTATGAATGTTAAATACCTCACACTTGCTTAAAGGGATAGTTGCACCTTGCAAGTTTGTGAACTTACACTTGCCGTTGATAAAGTGATAGTTGACCCATGCAGGTTATGGTGTTTGCTTAAGTCAAGTGGAAGCTGAATTGCTGGCCATTCTTTTTTCTACCACCATAAGTTTAGTAAATAAAACTGACTCTTTTTAAATGCCACATTGGTGTCTTGTGTCTATTTTAGCTAAGTTTTAATAAAGTAATTTATGTGTTATATGACCTCTGATGATTTGAAGTTTAATGTTATTGATGCAGAGGAGTTTACTAGAAGATAATAAGCATATCTAGGTAAGTATTAACATTCCAGTTATCCAGTGATGCAAATCATTTATCTTATATTAATATTTATTACTTGTTCTTCAATGTGTTACTCTTTTTATCTATACATATAATAAAACTGTAAGGGTTGTGTCTGTACATAGTGTTGTTGTTTTTTGTTTGTTTTTTGAGAATTATACTTCAGTTTATGAACTATGAAGATAAAAGAAAAATCATATTTTTTGTCTGTTTGTCTGTCTGTTATTTCCGGCATCATGCAAAAATTATTGGATGAATTTGGATCACATTTTTACTATTGTATAACTTAGTGACCTAGAAAGAAACTAAGATATGTATGATTTTGATGTGACTTCAATCAGGGATATGAGCATAAAAGGTAAAACCAGATGCTTGACACTGAAAGTTGGTGTTCTGATCATGCTTCAGCGGAACTTCACTCCGTCCAAGTTATGCAATGGAACCCGACTAAAAGTGACTGTTCTGCAGAGGAAACTATTTAAGGCAGATATTATAATGGTATGTGGTGCAGGAGAGACTGTGTTTATACCACATATACCCCTTATCCTCAACAATTTTTCTTTTCAATTCAAGCATCTAAAGTTTCCTGTAAGCATCTGCTTCGCTATAACGATCAACAAGTTGTAACTAAAAATGCTCAGGGCTGCAGGAGAAGATCTCAGGACCAGCTGCTTCTCCCATGGGCAGCTTTACATGGCTTGCTCATGAGTTAGTAACTCCCAGGCATCTTTTTGTGTTAATCCCTGTAGGAAAAACTGCAAATATTGTTTACAAATACATTTTGTGATCAGTGTTTACAATATAAAATATACATCACAATATTAGATGCCACTAGTGTCTTTGTAAATTGAGTTCAACTGAGCAATAACAGACATCCACGCGAGTGAAGCCACGGGCAAACACTAATTATATTTATACTTGCATAAAGGAATTAGAGAAACTTACAGCTACAATACTTAAACTTCGTCCTCTTTAGAATTCATATCTGTACAGTATTAATCTATGATATCTCTTCCAGTTACATATTTGATTAATTTTACTATGGTAATTGCCAATTGACATTTGCTATTAAAGTATTGTGACCAGTGCTTAATTTCACTTACGCTACTGGAAATTTTTTTATTAATTATTCTGTACTAACGGGCACCTAAGCCTTTTTTTTCTCTTTTTATCTTATGTTATAAAATCTCCTCATATAAAATATTTAAAGAATAAATGAAAAAAGATGCTTGCAGGAGCAAATTTGGTGTCACGCAACTTTCAAAGGAAAGATTTTCAGTTGTAAGAGGTAGTTTTATGAGACGGCAATTCTGTCCATGCATGTTAAAGTACTAGAAATAGAATAGAAATGAATGTTCCCCCATCTTGACACAGGGCCGGATCTAGGTGGGGGGGGGGGCCGAAGGGGGCGACCGCCCCCCCTAACACAGTCATAGCCACGCCCACTTTTGAGCAGAAGAGAGCTCTCCTGGGAGAGACTGAGGCAGAACGATGTGCTGCAGCTTATGCCACAGCAGCACAGAGGAGCCAGGAGAGCAAGGGTTACAGAGCATTTGCCCCTCACTTGCTGGTGTGTGGGTACTAGGGCTAATAAATACAATTACCCCATAGCAATGTCACATGTACATAGAAAGCTCTATCTCAGTCTCGCTCAAAAAGTTCAGTCAGAATTGAGAGAGGAGGAGTTAGGATTGCAGATTGGAGGAGTTGGGACTGTAGAGGGAGGAGTCAAGATTAAACAGTAAACTGCCCCCCCTAAAGAAAGTCTAGATCCATCCCTGTCTTGACATACTGTACAACCCACAATGAGTACTGCATGTGAGTAAGTAGTCACAGCAAATGAGAGTACATTAGCAACATACTATTAGCCAACTCATTCCTCCATTTACAAGCTAATTACCAGTGCTGTAACTAGGCATTTTAGCGCTGTGTGCAAGAAACGGCATTGGCGCTCCCCATGCAAGATAGGGGCAGTGCGCACCATAGGAGTGCGAAAAATATATAGGGATGTGGCTTCATGGGAAATGGCGTGGCCACAAAATAATACCAATTCATACTACAGTGCACAGTAGTCTCCATTATTCAAATTACGCTGCACAGTAGCACCACTACACCAGGTAGAGCCCCTTTTACACATTATGGCAGACAGTACCCCTTTTTACACATTGCGGCAGACAGCATCCCCTTTTTACACATTATGGCAGACAGCACCTCCTTTTTACACATTACGGCAGACAGTGTGGCCTTTTTTACACATTGCGTCAGACAGCATCCCCCTTTTTACACATTACGGCAGCCAGTCCCCCTTTTTACACATTACGGCAGACAGAATAGATAGATAGAGAGATAGATAGAGAGAGAGAGATAGGCAGACAGATAGATAGATAGATAGATAGATAGGTAGATAGATAGATACTTACCATCTCTCCCCGTTGGCAGTCAGGCTCCTTGGTGCTGGCAGATCCCAGGTAGGGGGAAGGAGGAGGAGGGAGGGGGACTGGAGCTGCAGCAGTGCAGTGTAATTGATGGTGTTACCGCTGCAGCCGCCGCTGGGAATGCTGGGATGAGCCAAGCGCATCCCAGCATTCACAACAGCGCCGGGCAGCCAATGCAAAAGGAGAGGGACTGCTGCAACGGTGCCACTACCAATTACATAGCGCTGCTGTGGCTCCAGTCCTCCTCCCTCCTCCTCCTCCCCTGCCTACTGCACTGCTGCTCTCCTCCCCTGCCTCCGGTTTCTCCAGCGCTGCACAACCAGCACAGCAGAGGCAGCTTGTAATGAGTCAATTTGACTCATTACAAGCCGCTGGCCGTTGTGCCCTCAGTGCGACTGTGCTGTGTGCAAGGCACACCTGGCACACACGTAGTTATGGCGCTGCTAATTACTATTACTATCTTCAGCTAGAGAAATTGTGAACATTTTGTACATGCTGCCAAGCCAGTCTAATAGTATACCAATGTTCACTACTATAAACACAATTACAAACTCAGCAATGATTGATTGTACTGTATAACATTGCCATGCCAGTCACATGTGATTCTTCCTGCAATCATTGTCTTGGCAGCACAGTGACTGACAGACTAAGGGGGTGATTCAGACCTTTTTGCTGGGCTGCTAACTTTGCTGTCCTGCGTTCAGATAGTCGCTGCCTCCAGGGGAAGTGTAAATTCACCGTGCAAGTGTGCGCTCCTACTGTATGTGTACACCAAGCTGCAAATATCCACTGTCTGCAGTCTGTGCACAGTCCAGGGCTTACTCCTACAGTGCGATGAGAACAGGTGATCGGGGCCAGAGGTGACATCAGACACCCTCCCTGAAAATGCTTGGTAATGCCTGCAGTTTTCTGGACACACCCAATAAACGCTCAGTTACCACTCACAAACAGCCTCCTCCTGTCAATCACGTTGCGAACACCCATGCGATCGGATTTTTTATACCATCCCCTCGCTGACTGACGATGCCCTTTGTTGTTGTCCGAATTGCGTGCACATTGCGGTGCATACGCATGCGCAGTTAGTACCTGATCACCCACTGTGTGAAAATGCACAGCAGCGATCAGGCATGAATCAGGCCCTAAGTGGCAGGGCGACGTGTGCTGAAAATCTATTAAGTGCTTTATGGCTGGAATTCAGCCAAAAATGTGGTATCTGATCAGGGGCATTTTAAGAGAGGAGGAGGCCCGTGTGCAGCCTTCTGCATCAGGGGCATCATCCTCTCTGACCAATGCATAGGTTTTAATACTTACCTCTCCAGAGTCACCCGGCGGTGCCATCCTTCTCCACAGTGGCAATAGATTCTGAGCACAGACTCTATTGTGCATGTGCAAACCTCCAGGAATATGGCGCGGCATCTATTCTCTCAAAGATTTTCCTAATGCTCAAGAAAAAAAAGAGGAAACAGACAGCGCTAGTAGATTTCTTAATAAAATATTTTATTCTTTATTTTTATCTAGATTTTTCTTTAGCTAAAATAGCCCTTATTTCCCCCTACCTATAAATCTAATTCCACATTTCGCTTATATATATATTTTTATTAAAATTCTAGCCAATAAACAATAACACATCAATCATATATATATATATACAATAGCTCTGCTCTATGTAATTCATTATTCAATGCATCACTGAAACAATTGGATACAAGTGCAACAAATGTTTTCCTTCCAATACTGAAAAAAGGGACTCCAACCTCTAAATTGATATTTAGTTGCTAATTCAGCATGAGTCAGAGACTTTTGTACTTTGTTGATATACTGGAAGATAGCTGTTCCAATTCCTTCTTTATTATTAAAGGTGTTAAATTAAGTTCCCAAAACCACACTTTACTGACCACGACACTTTAAACTTCCAGATGGATTAGTGTATAAAAGCTGCTCCTTTTTGCTTAGAAAGTGTCACTAATTAAATAGCAGCAGTGGGTTAGTTGTTCATAAATTGATCTGCAGAGAAAGATACATGCTTTTCCTCAGAACAGAAATGAAAGTTCATACAGCTCAGCTGTTAATTAACTGATTCAGTATATGGCAGCAGCCAATTACTTGCTGATAGATTGACGTGCACACAGCTATCACTGTGTATTCCAAGCCTCGTTCTCCATATATCGGCTGTTGATGGCTAACAGCTGATACACGGCAGGCGAGGCTTGGAGCGCAATGAGTGCGCGCAGACGCACTAAAGCTATGCCGGGGATAAAAAGGAGCAGGGCAGCAGAGTTTAAAATATTCGACTGAAGAAGCCGCCGAGTGTGACAGGCGGGGAAACGCGTCTTGGTTTTACCTACCTATAAGCAGCTACCACGGGTTTACCTCATTGTGCTGGGAAGAATCTTTAAGGATCTCCGGATAAGGCTTGCAAAAAGGCATTTGAGCACCAGAGCCGGGAGTGAGTAAAGAATTTCGACCCAGGAGGAAAAGTGGTAACTTTTTTTCATATAACATGGCCATGTTTTAAATACCAGCTGAGGTGCATGAACTTGTATCATCGCTTTAAGCAAAAGTAATTTTATACCTTTGCACGTCAAAGTGTCGTGGTCAGTAAAGTGTGATTTTGGGAACTTAATTTAACACCTTTAATAATAAAGAAGGAATTGGAACAGCTATCTTCCAGTATAGCAACAAAGTACAAAAGTCTCTGACTCATGCTGAATTAGCAACTAAATATCAATTTAGAGGTTGGAGTCCCTTTTTTCAGTATTGGAAGGAAAACATTTGTTGCACTTGTATCCAATTGTTTCAGTGATGCATTGAAGAATGAATTACATAGAGCAGAGCTATTGTATATATATATATATATATATATATATATATATATATATGATTGATGTGTTATTGTTTATTGGCTAGAATTTTAATAAAAATATATATATAAGCGAAATGTGGAATTGGATTTATAGGTAGGGGGAAATAAGGGCTATTTTAGCTAAAGAAAAATCTAGATAAAAATAAAGAATAAAATATTTTATTAAGAAATCTACTAGCGCTGTCTGTTTCCTCTTTTTTTTCTTGAGTATATTGTATTGAGGGGGTAGAGAGGTCCCCCTATTTACAGCGAGCTGCTGGTAGATTTCTCTGAACGATTCTGTGGAAACGATATAGCATATACGTACGTATTTATTAATAAATTGTCAACTAGCGCTAAGGGGCCACTTTATTGTGACTTTGTCTGTTATTTTCCTAATGCGCATGCATGAAACTCCGGAAAATGGCTGCCATGCCATCTTACTGGAGTTTTCAGCAGGCGCAATGGAGTGTGTTCCCCCTAATGTTCAGACTCTATTGCCCTACCAAGAAGGGATGACTCCAATGGAGGACTCCAGAGAGGTAAGTATTAAACAAATGGGTGCAGTGTGTGTGGGGTGGGCCCCCCGGACTCTGGGGCCCGTGTGTCCCACACACACTGCACCCATTATAGATACATCAATGTATCTGATATAGGGTAGGGGGCCGCCTGTCCAAAGCCGTTGCAGACAGATCATTTTATCAGTAACATACAATTGGTCCATGTAAGTTCTGCTGGGCAAATATGATGCAGATGAATGCTTGTCCAAGACATTGAGTGGGAGATTTCTACTGTGAACTCTGCTTACCACAGATAAAAGAAAAGTGGATTTGAATGGCTCAATACTTACCACCAGGAAATTGCATCATTCCAAACAGAAACAGCAGGTTGCAGAGCTGGATTAAAGCTGTGGGGGGCTCGGGGTACATAAACAGGGGGGCCATATATATATATATACACACACACACACACACACACACACACACACACACACACACACACGGTGGTTAAAAAGTCGCAGTACACCCTTGTGTTTCAAAAACTGTGCAGGAAATGGGAAAACTGAATACTCCAATAAGGTATGGGTGAGATGGGCTATCTTTTAGGGTATGTACCGAACATAGGTGCCATCTTGAAATTGGCCATCTTGAATCCAAGTCAGTTTTTTCAAATGGAAAGGTGGTTGTGTAACATGAGGTAATTTTGATGTCTGGAGAATGAAGTTTCCATGTCATAGCTGCAGATTTTAACAACTGGCACCCAGAAAGACCTCCAATTTCACATAGCATTGTCAGGTACCTAATTTCCAAATTCTGAGAGATAGTCCCAGTTTCTTGGAATTTGGATTTTAGGCAGCTACCATTGTTATGTGACATTGGAGGTCTTTCTGGGGACCAGTTGTTAAAATCTGCAGCTAGGACATGGAAACTTCATTATCCAGACATCAAAATTACCTCAATTCTCTCCTATTTTGCCAAAGCCATCTTCAGGTTACCTACAAAAAAGTGTTGTAACCTTTGAACCATAACTGCTATTTCAAATCTGTTTGCAGCAATAAACTTTACAGCAAATTCTGATGTTGATTGACATGTTACAAGACCCCCTTTCCATTTGAAAAAACTGACTTAGATTCAAGATGGCCGATTTCAAAATTGCACCCATGTTCGGTACATACCCTAAAAGATGGCCCACCTCACCCATACCTTACTGGAATATTCAGTGTTCCCATTTCCTGCAAGTTTTTGAAACAAAAGGGTGTACTGTGACTTTTGAATCACCCTGTATATGTACACCCACACACATTTGACCGAGATCCTAAAATTCAAATTTAATTGATAACAGCAGAAAATAAAAATTTCAATACAGCCTGTCTTACTTTTGCTGGCAGACAGGCTTTAACACACACCACAGCTCTCCTGCACGTTCCTCTGTGTCTCTCTCTCTCCTCAAGTCCAAGTAGCACAACTTCCACTAGGTTAACATGCCACTAAGGTTCCTGCTTCTTCTCTGCAGTCTGTGTGCCCAGCCAGTCACTTAGCCACAGACTGCTGTAATACACCTATGCTTGGATAGTTGTACCATCACTCAGCTGTGCTGTGTGGCATCGGCAGCTGTGCAGTGGGAACTGGAAGCCAGGAGCGCAACACCGCAGATCGCATCATGAGAATGATCCGATCTGTGGCGGGTGAAGGGGCCCTTTCAGAATTGGGGGTCCTGGGGTTTTTACCCCCGCCCTTCCCCCTCCCTTAAGGTTCGATATCTGCTGTAGTCTCACTGCACAGCACATTCTATAGGGTACAACTTTCCAAAGGTAATACCATCCTTTACTTGTGGCTTGTGCATTTTGACCGCCCCAGTCATAATTCTGGAAGTCTATAATTGCCAGGACATATCTATATTGTAAGGCACTAGTCAGAGTCCCAATTATATAACATTTCCCAGAGATACTGTAGTAGTTTTTTTGTATTCATTTTTTTTGTAAAACAAAAGCTTCAATATTTAAATATGAAACTACCTCTTATCTCATAGCAAAAACTGAGGGACTATGATTGTTCCTCCCTTACAACAATGCAAGGTGTTCACCTTTATCATCGTAGGTCTGCCATTGCACTACAGAACTATTCCAGCAAGAAACAAAGCAGATAAATGGTGAAAATAATAATATGATACTGTGTTTATGACATTTTAATATTTAATATCACATTATTCCATATATACTAGCCTCCTATTCTTAGCATCCTTTACATCCAAACAGAAGAAAATAAAACAAAAGGAGAGAAAGACAGAAAGAAATTATATAAATTTTTATCTAGATAAGGACATATTTTAATAGCTTATCATAATTGTGCTAGTATCCTATTAGACGCGGAAATTTACCATGCTAATTACCATACAAGTGGCTGGGAGCAGACTGTAATATGGGTATTTCAGAAGCCATGGTTCAGGTAACCCAGATAGTCAGGTCAGATGGAACTTTGGTTACTTAACAAATTCCAGTATTAGTTATTACATTAGTAAGATTTTTCTATTCAGCAAACAACAAAGTTAATGTCATAAATGTAGTGAAGATAACAAATGAGTATAACTGTGACTCATATTGAGGAACAATTTTAAGATCTGGTACACATTAACTCCTCAAGAGCATTTAGTAATGGTAGAAGCTGCTGACTGGCAGTCAATTTATATAATATAGCAACGGAGATACAGTTGGTTCCAAAAAAAAGAAACAGCCCAGACCATACAACTTGACTCTCCCTGTGCCTAAGTGTAGTTTGCATGTAGAAGTAAGAAAAGGCAATGTTGGCAAGTAGATTCTCACAAATCCACAAGCCAAATGATAAAATTTAGGTGTCATATATGTAGTGGCAAGATTATTATATTGATAAGCCCTGATGGGAAATATCACATAGCTACATTTGCATGGACATTGTATCGTGACTGTTCCATTATCACAGGATCTGTGTGAAAATTAACTGACCAATCATAATTAAGTTGCTCAAATAGGCCCCCAAAATGTCAGTTGCAGCTCCACGATGCTCATGTTATTGTAGGCTAACACATATTTGTTTTAACATACATATTGAGAAAACATTGATGTAGGAGATGCTGTAAGAACTGTTTCCACAGTGTGCTTACCATAGAAAACATAATGATTAAGGAGAGGGCAGAGTTACATATCACATCTATCATAAAAATATGTTTCCACAATGAATAAATAAAATACACCAATTGTTTGGCATTTAGTAAAACCTCCAAAAGAAGTACAGTAAATCCCAAAGGATTTCAAAGAATTTCCAGAGACAGCTGAAGCACATACAGTGGGCCAGTGACAAACAGTGAGGCCACACTAGAAATGGCACCCCCAGCAGGCAACAACCTGCACAATTATCTCAAATGTATACCACTGCTGCCATTTGTAATCAAATTCCCATTGTTTTTTATCTAAGTAGTGCATAATGCCTTTTTTGCATACTATTAGACTGATTCCCAGTCAGTTGCATCTGTGGAACTACTACTTACTTGATTATGCTAATGACAGAATACACCCATGTACAGTATGCAAATATCTGTGCATCTGCATGTTGAATACCATCCTGTCCACTCTTTTAATGTTCTACAGTAATATCTGTGATCATTAGTATCTGCACTTGCTCCCCCTCTATGCTGGGTACAAAAACAAAATCGGAAACAGGCATCCCATTTCTCTATGTATATGTAAATGAAATGATGCTGGATAACAACAGAAAGACCAAGATACAGAAAAGACAAAGAACAAGTATGGTGTGGAGAAATCCCCACTGCAGCTAAAGCCAAGACAGGCAGAAACCAAACAGGACTGGGTCTGGCAAGGACACTTTAGCACAGGATCTTACATGACAAGACTATGAAACAGAGAGCCAAACGCTTCCGCGGCAAACAGGATCTATAACCAGCAGGAGGTAATGGACAGAATGGGAATATAAAGGGAGTACTACCTAATGACAAGGTTCAGTACAGACAACCCCCCTTTACTTACTAACTCAGTGCAACTGTGCTGCTGCACATCCACCATGCTCCTGACTTTAACAATGAACCACATGCTGGAGTAAGGTAACAAAGCATCTCCCAAACAGGGGTGCTACTACAGCAATTAAGCAGACAGAATAGACCTGCAATAAAACTGATAGAACAGATTTGCAGACAGCACATGTAACATTCCACTGACTCAAAATTCATATTCAGGCCCTATAGGCCAACATTATAATATTACTGGATTCTGCCATGGTGAACACATATGTCAGCTTGGCAGAAACTAACTAAAACATTTGTATATCACATCTTATAATAACCCTTTCAGACTAGAGTCCCACCTCTGACCTGTGTCTGACCTCGATTATTGAACATGGACCAGATTCAGGGCTTCAGCTATATTTACCCCTTTCACACCACCACCAGGACCTGAGTTGTCACTGCTCACACAGGACGCTTGAAGATGACATCATCTCCAAGTGCTCCTGAGCCAACAAATTGGCAATCATTTAGTCATGACCCGGGTCTGCCTTTTAAACTGCAGCTGATTCGGTTCAGACATTAACCCTGGTCGCAACATGGACAATGGACCCTGGATGAATCCAGAGTGCAAGACACAAGTCGAACCTTTCACACTGAGAATGGACCTGGGTTGCATTGGCTTGTCCCAGCAATAACCTGGTGTAGCCCTCCCGTGCTGGTGCTGACCCGGTATTTGGTCTTTTATACTCTCTTAATCTGGATCGGTCAGGTTATATTAATAAAATGTGCCTCCACCCAAACTAAGTTGTTTTTTTCAGGCCCTTTTGGGTAAGCCTTTTATCCTTGGTAAGCATACATGGGAATGACAACCTATATAACCCCCCTTCCTTGTTATTCATATACCTGTTCTCTTTTCCCTTCTAGGGTCATCGGTTCACTGACTCTGCCTTCACCACCTTGGCAGTGTCTCCGGATCAGTGATAAAATGGTAAGTATAGCAGTAATAACTTAAATAACAGGTAATCTTTATTCACAGGATAATTTCGTGAAGGTGGCATAATAAGGAATCACACGTGGACACGCCTTTTAATCTTTCATTCACATTTCTTTATTTTCTTTATTCACTTATATGTCTGTTTTGTGATTTTAAACCTTATGTTTCACTGCGAGTTCGGGATAAAACATACATATGTTCATCTCATTTTAATACATATCTAATAAAGGTTACTTTTTAGTATATAATCATCTGTCTCAAGTGCGTCAACAGTACAGACTTCTCCTTGTCTTTTTTCCCACCCCAATTCTAGTTCACAGGAACATCAACATATCGTTACCTCAGAATCCTCAAATTTACATACCACTATAGAGTGCCTCAGCTACTCTATTACCCAGGCCTATGCAATAAAACTTTTGCATGCAATACAAAAAACACTTAACAAAATGGCATCATACTATACGTTGGAGTGACCCGGGTACTCAGTATTATATTAGTACACTGTTGGGGCCCTTACCTCTAGTATCCAAGTTCAAGGGAAGGACAACAACGTTAACCCCAAATTTCAGGGTGCTCCTAACCTCCCTCTAGATATACTAGCTGTCTCTGGTAGGGCGAGAAGGGTACTCCAGTGGAGTTGTGTGAAAAATAGCCGAATCTACGACTCCCATCTCTGGCCCTGGAGCTTGAAGGGATTAATCCTTAATAACTCACAAGCAGGACTATTATGCCAAGCTTTATTCAGATGATGGACGACACTCCCGGTGCATAATAGTTTATGGTTGAGCCCTTACTTAAGCCCTCTTTACAAAGGTGGGGCGTGATTGCAATAAACTGATAATATCCAATTGTCTATGAACTCTCTGCAACAGGCGATGATTATTACAAAATATCCTTTATGCGCAAAGCAGCTCTTCCACATCCGTGGAGTTCATACAGTCTATATAATATCACATTTAATCCTAAATGAAAGTTAAAGTCTCTGCCTGAGTGGATCAATGTCTTTGCAACAGCACCTAAATGCCAGTGTTAAACATATATAGACCTCCAGTTGCTATGCAATTAGTTCTTGGGTGCATTTACCCTCCGTACCTTTGTCTCAGGATGAGTTACAGTATAGTCTCTATGGGGTATGTGGTGCTGTTTGCACTTACTTCACTTCAGCTGCATTAAGGCATCTCCTTAAATAAGGTCTAACTTTCAGTATATATATACAATACTTCGGCATATATATATATATATATATATATCTTATTCCACTTGTTTCACTTAAACATTACTTAATGAGAATTAGGGGAGTATTCTCCTCTGGGAACTATCATTAGCCAGTGGCTTTCTATGTGATTCACAGTCTTTAATAGGCTAACTCATTTACATGGGGCTTGCTCACATTTGATAGCTAATCCTCCCCCTTGAGCTGCCTGTTACCTGGTGGTTTGTGACACTCCCCCGACTCCTCTTATGTCTAAGCTGATTTGGTGAGGTGTCTGAGCTCCCTTCCCTTAGGCCACTAGTGCTGAGCCTTTTTATGCAGTGATTTACCTCACAGGTCCTCGTGCAGCGCTGCCATGACAATGCCCTGACAATGCCCTGACAGCCTGACAGCTCTCCTCCCTCTGTATACAAAGTCCCGCTGCCAGTGACTCCAACATCTCACTGATGTAAGTGGGGAATCACCTCCTTCACTGGTAAGTGATCACCTGGTCCTATGGCACTCCTCTGTTGCGCTGCCCTCTGCTGTTATGGTCACCGACAAGTGAACGATGCCCACAGCACTGGCCTCCTTACTGCTCACAGGGCTCCCTGCTCTTTCCCTACCTACCGCACCAACAGCATCTTTTATTACCTCCTCTCCAACTGCTCATGACTCCTGCCCTCTGGCTACGGCATGTCTGTATTGTACACTTGTCTGTATTGAAGCGCATTCTTCATTTCGCTGCCCATGCTTCTAATTTAACTAAGTCATTCTGAAGCGACTCAGCATCCTCCTCCATATTTATAGCCTTACACAATTTGGTATCATCGGCAAAAAGTTACACCATGCTCTCTAGACCTTCTGTTAGGTTGTTAATAAAAATATTGAACAATAGCTGTCCTAATACTGAACATTGTGGCACACCATTTAGCACTTCAGTCCAATTTGAAAAAGATTCATTAACCACAACGCGCTGCTCCCTATTATCTAACCAATTTTCATCCAAGTGCATACTGTGCTTCCTAGCCCTATTTATTGTAGCTTGTAGATAAGTCTCATGTGCGGTACAGTGTCGAAAGCTTTGGCAAAGTCTAAAAAGATTACATCCACCTCTTTACCCTGATCGAGGTTTGCACTTACTGTTTCATAAAAGCCAAGTAAGTTGGCTTGACAGGATCTGTCCTTCACAAATCCATGTTGATTTCTTTTAATGACCTTATTGACTTCAAGGAACTTCTGAATACTATCTCTTAGAATATCTTCCAATACTTTCCCCACTATAGATGTAAGACTAACTGGTCTATAATTACCCGGTTCAGCTTCATTTCCCTTTTTGAATATACAGTAGGCACTACTTACGCTACACGCGAGTCTTTGGGAACCATACCTGATATTACTGAATCCTTAAAGATCAAAAATAGCGGTTTTGCAAGTTCAGAGTGAAGCTCCATTAGAACCCTTTGGTGAATTCCTTCGGGACCCGTTGACTTTTTAATCTTTAAATGTTTTAATCGGTCACAGACTACCTCCTCGCTTAAATAAGTACCTATCAGTGGGATATTCTCATTATTGAGATTGTGTGTTAGTCCCTGAATTGGGTCCTCACTAGTAAATACTGTTGAAAAAAAACTCATTTAGTGTGTCCGCTATGTCATTATAATTTTTGCTTAAGACTCCCAACTTGTCTTTTAAAGGGCCTATACTCTCCTTCTTTAATTTATTGCTATTAATGTATTTAAATAATTTTTTGGGATTTGCTTTGCTTTACTTTGCTACTAGTTTTTCAGTTTCTACTTTAGTCACTCTTATTTCCTTTTTGCATATTTTGTTTCAGTCCTTATAGTGCTGAAATTACTCCACTTCCTCGTCAGATTTATATTTTTTAAATGCTCGCCTTTTCTTGCCCATAAGTTCCTTTATCTTTTTGTTAAGCCACATCGGTTTATGATTATTATTCCTTTTTTGCTGCTCGTAGGAATAAATTTGAGAGTATTTTTAGCTAGCAGGGATTTTAGTACATCCCATTTCTCCGTAGTATTTTTTCCTAAAAACAAACCTTCCCATTCAATTTCCCTGAAAAATACCCTTATAATTTCAAAGTTGGCTTTTCTAGAGTTGGCTTTTTTAGAGTCCTAGTTGAGCCAGCATAGGACTGTTTATGAAAACTAATATTGAAGGTTACCATATTGTGGTCACTGTTTCCTATGGGTTCCCCTACTATAATACCCGTACCAAATCCCCATTGTTAGTTAATACCAGGTCTAAGATTGCATTGTACCTGGTAGGTTCCTCAATTAGTTGTACTAAGTAGTTATCATTTAGTGTGTTTAAAAACGGGGTTATTAATTTTTAATCCAAATAATTTTTACAGGGTTTGCCCTGTGTAGTGTAGAAGTACGCTCTCCTTTGCTGCATTTTGTTATATAACTCCAGAAAAATAATGGAGAACAAAAATTTGGAGGATAAAATAGGGAATGATCAAGAACCACTTCCTCCTACTGCTGCTGCTGCCACTGCTGTTGTTGCTGCTGGGAGTCAATCATCATCCCAGAGGGGAAGTCGGAAGACCACTTGTACTACTTCAACTAAGCAAATGACTGTCCAACTGTCCTTTGCGAGGAAGATGAAATATGACAGCAGTCACCCTGTTGCAAAGTGGATAACTGAGGCCTTGACAGCTATGTTGGTGTTAGATGTGTGTCCGGTATCCGCCATTAGTGCAGTGGGACTTCAGTGCCAACCCAAGATAGGCCAGGTGTTTTTGCCGCACACTTGTGTTGCTTAACTTAGCCATAGAGGTACCTCATTGCACCTCTTTTACTTCTTTGCATGATGTGCTGTTTGGGGACTATTTTTTCTTAAGTGCCATCCTGTCTGCCACAGCAGTGCCACTCCTAGATGGGCCAGGTGTTTGTGCCGCATACCTCCAGCTACTTCATTGCACCTCTTTTTCTTCTTTGCATCATGTGCTATTTGGGGCCTATTTTTTAAATCTGCCATCCTGTCTGCCCACTTGTGTCACTTAGCTTATTCATACAGCCACCTTGGTGCAACCTTTTGGCCTAAAAACAATATTGTGAGGTGTGAGGTGTTCACAATAGACTGGAAGTGAGTGAAAATAAATGTTATTGAGGTTAATAATATCATAGATTCAAAATTACCCCCAAATTATGTGATTTTAGCTGTTTTTATGTTTTTAAAAAAAATCATTCAGATCCAAAACTAAAACCAGAACATGAAAGGGTGGTTTTGGCAAAACCAATACATATCCAAAACATGAGCATGGAACCAGAACCAAAACCAAAACACGAAAAATGCCCGCTGCACATCTCTAGTTAATGTACAGCTCAGCTGCTCAATCAGATTTGATTGCTTGGTTTCTTCGATTAGAAAAGTCCTATTAAATGAAAGTATATATATATATATATATATATATAGGCACTGTTACTGACAAAAAAACGAAATAAATGTAAAAAAAGGTTAATAAATTGTGTATTTAAAATTACATGCTCCTTCATATTATTTTTTGTGAAGAACAGGCGTCCAGAGCTAATGATGAAGGATATAGCCGTAAGGGCCTAATTCAGACCTGATCGCAGCGGCAAATTTGTTATCTGATGGGCAAAACCATGTGCACCTCAGGGGGACAGATATAACATGTGCAGAGAGAGTTAGATTTGGGTGGGGTGTGTTCAAGCTGAAATCTGATGATGTCTCTTTCCTCTGTGCTGTGAATCTCAATCTGTCAGTCTCTCTCCACAATTTCATGTCACACTAGACATTTTATCAAGAATATGGTAGCTGAGACAAGAAGTTCTACTGTATCTATCTAGCAAATTTTGCAAACACTTTTTTTCTCTCAAAATGAGTCTATCATAGGAAGTTCAATTGAAATGCAGGATGATAAACCTGGAAGAACAACATATACAGAACAGACCTAATCATTTGGTGACAATATATAGATGATACTGTAAATTCTTCATATAGGAAGGCACAGAAAGCAAACTCCAAGAATTCATCAAGTTTATGATTGCCAACACAACAGTCCTAGAATGCAGTAGTAAAGAAATGGTTATATTCTTAGAATTGGAAATATTTGTAAAAGACAATGCACTATAAACAAGCACTCACACCAAAGAAGTAGATTGAAAAAAAAAACACACACTACACATGACAAGTAACCACCATAAAAGATGGAAACATAATATCCCAGGACAACTAAGAAGAAGACTGAGAAATTGCACAGATGAATGAATAACTAAAGCAAAAAGAAGAAGAAATGGGCTGCCTGGAAACAAAATTACATGAAAGAATTGATAAGGTAACTAAAATGGAGGATGAAAATCATCTAGTATAAACTAAAACATGCACAATGAAGAATCCGAAGTTGCATTCATCACTCAATTTAATGGTTATTACAATATGATAGAACAAATCATTGGAAAACACTGGCAAATTTTTCAACTTGACAAAGGATTAAAAACTGTTATTACTCACAAACCCAGAATTATCTACAAAAAAGCAAAAATGTAAAGCAAAAAGTAGTCTTGAGTGACATTCCCATAAAAGATGAAGAAGAAACATTAATAAAAGACTATGACTATTGATTTGAATGCAAATGTTGTAGGAATCAGAACAATGGAACAAAGCGAGTGAAATAATTTCAATCAAATCAAACAAAAAATAAATATTAAATCAAAGAACAAATGAGCTGCCATGCAGTAAGGGCAAATTACTTTTAGAATGGTATGTGAACAACAAAATGTTGGACAGCCAAAAGTAAAGTAAGAATAAGAGTTGCAGAACATATTTATAACATTAAGAAAGAGTTAAAAACTCTTAGTGTTTAACAACACTTTGCTGAATACCACAATAGTGACCTTAGAGGACTTAAGTTCACAGGCATTCAAAGTGTCCGCTCATTGGTGAGGCAGAGATTTAGTTAATAACCCAAACATATGCAAGACTAAATGGATCTACATCCTGATAACATTATATACAATATGAATTCACAACTACAGGCACTGCTATATCATCTTTTACTTTCCATCGGACTAGAGTGTGCTCCCCACATTCTCATACCCACTTATTCTGCTCCCATGAGACCAGGACATTTATAATTTTATCAAAATAATGTTATCCTAATTTTCCCCCTTCTATTGGTTACCTGTAAATGTTTTCTTACCATGTGTTTTTTCCTCTCTCTTCCACCCCACTGTGCGCTACTAATACAATTTGTACCCCCACAGTTTGCAAACTCTGCCAGTGTGACCTACACAGTGCACCCCCAATGATAGCTTCACATGGATACTAGGCAGGCAGGATGTTCTTTATGTGGATATTTCCGTACAGGGTATATATTACTACTACTTTTACTACTACTACTACTACTACTACTACTACTACTACTACTACTGCACAAGTGTCAGTTTTCCTATGTATGCATTGGGTTCTTGTATGGCTCACCTACCACAGTGTAACCTCTGTAGTGCACCGAACATTACTGCCTCATCTGGTACACTTGTGGATGGGATGAAAAATACATGAACTTGGTTTTGTTGGGACAGTACTCTGACTGTTGAGCTCCCCATTTTGTGTCATCTCTTCTAGGGGTAGACTATTCCACCTAGGGCAATAATAGCTGCCTTATTTGGTTCATTGGGCCTAATTCAGAGTTGATTGCAGCAGCAAATTTGTTAGCAGTTGGGTAAAACCATGTGCACTGCAGGGGGGGCAGATATAACATGTGCAGAGAAAGTTAGATTTGGGTCCGGTGAGTTCAAACTGAAATCTAAATTGCAGTGTAAAAATAAAGCAGCCAGTATTTACCCTGCAAAGAAACAAAATAACCCACCCAAATCTAACTCTCTCTGCAAATGTTATATCTGTCACACCTGCAGTGCACATGGTTTTGCCCAACTGCTAACAAATTTGCTGCTGCGATCAATTTTGAATTACCCCCCTTGTGAGGGTGGAATACACAACCCTTGGAAGTTGTTACCCAAAATGCCTATATCAATCCTGCATTATGCTTACTGTGTGCTCAAGATTTTCTTTTTATGTCTGTGTTTTGTCAATTGCTGTATTACTTAAATATTCTGCATTTTGTGCATTGTTTTTGAGGTCTGGAAAGTGCCTTGAGTCCAATTGGAGAAAGAGCCTATATAAATAAAATAATAATAATAATAATAATAATAATAATAATAATAATAATAATTGTTTTTAACTTTATTTTAAGTTTTTATTTTGAGAATTATTTTTATTTCATTTTATTTTTATATCTATTTTTATTTTATTTTTTATTCATTATTAATATTACTATTATAGATGTTTTTCACAAAATTAAACAATCCTTAAATGGACCAAAGTTGTTTTGAACTTAGCAGCACTCTTTTTCATTCCCACTACCTGTGAAAGACTTCAATTTTTAAGAAAAAGCAATAAAGTTTTTACAACATTTGCTAGATAAATGGAACTTTCTGTCTCATGCCACCATATCCTTGATAAAGTGCCCAGTGTGCCATGAAATATTTTAGAGAGACAGAAAGATTGGAGATTTACAGCACAGAGGAAAGTTGCATGATCCCTGGACACTTGCAACTTGCTGTTCATTTTTTCTAGATGCACATACTCCATAGATGTGGGAGAGAAACACTGCTGATACAGACTGACTGGATGACAATGTATGGAAAGTATTGTAAGAGCTCAACTTACTACAATATCCTTCATCATTAACTCTGGACCCTGGTCTCTACAATCAAATCCTAAATATATAACAAAGTGTTTGATGACACCATTTTTTTATGTTATGCCATATGAAACAATCTTTAACAATTATAAAGAATCCTTTCATAAGAATATCCTATATAAACTATAAACAGTACTGCTATGGTATATATTATTAGTGTATACCCTTTTCCACAATTGATTTTGGTTGTGTGTATCACTTATGATTACAAATCAGGATATGGATATTTTCTTGTTTACCAAATGTTATCATAAGAAATCTTAAATAAGTTTGATAATGCTGAAATATCTTTAGGAAAAAAGCTATACCTTAAACACACCTTAAATACACTTTACCATGGAGCCGCTGCGGCCGCTGTACTTAACACACACTCTGCGCACTTTGTACGCTATTAGCATACAAAGTCCCGTACTGCGTACGGACTTCGCATACAAACGTCGCGCTGACGGTACAAAGTACTCACAGCGCGTACACACCCAGAGATACACCACAAACCCTGAACAGTTATGCAATGCAATTAAAAAAAATACGCTTTAAACCTTAGCGGGGCAATGAAGACACGACACCAATTGTGATTTTACCGCTGGGTTCCGACACCACAGTGGATTATTGCTAAAAGGGGGGTTACAATACAAACAATACAATATAATATAACAGAGTAAATGGCTACATTCAATGGTACCTACGTGAGTAGATTCGCTTGCGCTTCCCGGCCCGGTCCTCGGTCATCTGATAGATAACTTTGTGAGTCTTGTGTCAGACCAGGCCTGCAGCAGCTCTCTTTATACAATTCTTCCAAAAAGCAATACAATAGATACTGTAATCTCTTTGTCCATTGGACACAGGAATGCACATTTACAGTACAGGAGAGGTCATAGGTCGGTTTGAATAGGTAAGCGATGTGTTTCCCAACTGCTCTTGTGGGTGGTCGCCTCTGGATTCCCGCCGCATACATAATGTACAGTAAATACAGTTTATATCTATATTCTGCTCCTGCACATAACTATCCGCAGGAACATGCAATCTTTCTCAAAACAACACCGGAATGTTACCCTTAAAATACCCTTCAGCTGGATACCAAACACCACCTTATGAGCTTGTTCTGTCCCCTCCTATTCTGTAAAGGTGAATGCCTTTGTTCTGTTACCATTTAAACTGTTGTTACTTTCTGATGTGGTGCAGGGATACTATGTGTACATTGTGCACTATTTGGATTAAATATGTAATGTGTTTTGATAGCCTTCTGTGCGTTCACAAACTCTACCATAAATACTCATACCACGCGCTAATGCGCAGGACCGCGGGAGCGACCATACGCAAATTGCTGATATGCGCACGCACAACAGAACAAGTGCACGCAGGGAGGCCATCTGTGTGTAGTTTGTACGTGATGTGTGTACTGCAATATTTTTCGACTTTGACAGTCCACCCTTTGGCAGTCACCAATAACTGCCACTATCTAATCGCTAAACAGAAAAATATCTATACAATATCTACAGAAGCTTTGATGATTGGAGTGAGTTGTAGGTGGGAAATGTTTGACCTAGTGGGATAGTAAAAAGCATGTATGTATGAATCCATGTCTGAGGGGCATGTATCATCGTGCCGTATATATTCTAAATAAGCTTCGAGGTATTGCGAAGTATACAATAAATCCTTCTCATCCCATACTAAGGGTCTGTAAATGGGCCAACAAACACTACCGAGATCTTTTTGGCTTCTTGTTCCAACAAATGGGGTGCACATTTATTTGATGATACATGGAGGGGGAACATATGTGAGTGCTAGTATGTGGATATCATCTGTTGACTATGTGTGCCATTAACTGAAGGTTGCAGAGATGAAGATAAGACACATATCTTAAATACATTCACATAAACATTTTAGGTAGGGCTGATGTCTTTTCCGGATGGATGTATCTGGGCAGAAGGGGAAACAAAAGAAAAACGGGTGAATGAAACGGGCCATGAAATTCATTTGCAATCCTTATCATAACACGGTCTCTATGGATGGGTCATAAATTAAATCTGCTGCTATAACAGTGCCCTTGCTCCTTAGACTCATCAACTTTGTGCCGTGCTTGCGCCGCATCAGAATTCGAACACACCTAAATATCAAACCAATAATTATGACGACTCCCAGGATACAAAGGGGAAACTTCCCTACACTCATAATAACATTTTGAGCCCACTCTCCTAAACCTGAGAACCAATTTTGTGGGTTCAACCATGAGACCCAGCCGGTCAGTTCATTACTCACAGTTGCCAAGGTAAGGTTGTGTTTCCTCCTGAACTCCCACTTCAACTGCAAGATATCATCCATCTTTTGATCGATAATCTCCGTTGGGTCCTCAGTACTGTTCGTAATATACGTACAGCACTTCACCCCATATTGAGTTGCCAGAGTAACACAGTACCCACCTGTCACGGCTGTGATATAATTTAGGACCATCCTGTGCTGAATCAGTTCCTTCTTGTAAGCTTGTAACTCCCTTCCCGTATACCTGAAGGTGTTGTTATACATCTCAGTGATATTATCTATCAAGTTCGCTAGCGTATGGATATACCTATAATTTATAATTCCTCTGGCAGTACGGGTGATGTCTAATGCGAGAAGGAATTGAATCCCGGTGGATTCGTGGATCAAATCAGAGGCTGCGTGCTCTGTCCTATCTATGAGGTGTCTCTTGATGATGTGTTCATAGTGAGTATGAGTATAAGGAGCCTGATCAATGCGGTGAACGTCTTTCATCTTATCATGGGTTATGGTCATGACCTCTGGCAGTACTCTCCCAATATAACACAATCCCTCTGAGCTTGGGGCAAGCCACTTGTATGCCTTCCTCCCACATATGAAATAGGCATCATCTGGGAGAACATAGGGGACAAAATATAACATCACCATATTACAAACTTTCCAAGTGAAGAAACCAATCCCTAGTTCTCCCATCTGCTCAGTACAAGTATCGGGCTGGATGATATGAGCACAGTACCATGGCGATACTTTCCCAACCCACATGGTCTTGCTTCCACGAGTATACCTATACCGGAAATACCTCCCACTGTTGGCTATTTGGCGTACAAGTTCAGAGTCTATGGGTATCCTATCAGCTCTGTGTGAAAAGGTCATTGTCTGGTTATTCCACGTCACTTCCTTATTTCCCGGTTTTCGGTAATTGGAAATATTGAAACATAATAAGGATCTGTCTACATGATACTGGTGGAGCTTCAAACTAGGGGGCCTAGAAATATTGAATTTCTTGTCCACCGGTCTCCCACCCCATAATTCGAGTACCTCATCTATTGCTAAAGGGTATGGTACTAATCCTGACTTGCTCTGACCTTGAGGTACCTGTGAGCACACCCAACATTCTGTCTGGTGTAAGACCTTACCCACTAGTGAGTGGTAATCACTCAATGGATGACGGTCCATGTCAATATTAAGGTTGGACTGACATCTCTGTATGCACCCATCCTCAACTATATTCTCACAATTCTTACAAATGCAATATTCATCAGACAATAACCCCTCACAGTGCCTCCGAGCTCCTTGACTACCAGAGCACTTACTGATGCCAGCCTTTACCAAAATGATGTGCTGATCCTGAGATCCTACAAATTCGTACTTGCCATCAGAACCCATTCCAGATCCCTGCTCGACCTCTCTGGGACCCTCACCAAAACAAACTGGCCTTATCAAAACCAGAATTACTAACAGAACCCGAAACGCAGTCTCTTGTGATCGATCCATTTCGTTAGGGGAAAGGAGGAAAATAAGAAGGAGAAAAGAAAGGAAAAAATGTAGGGGAGGTGAAAAAAAGAAAGTGGTACGACAACCATTCTAGCTCTTGTTACTCTCTGTGCTCAGATGCCCTTAAACAGTCCTGCCTCTCAACTTTCCCGGAACAGACACTCCAGTGATACTAGATTCTCTACACTCTGCTATTTGTCACGAGTTCTCTCCAGGTCAGCGACCTTCTTGCAGTGGGATGAGTGGATCCACGTCTCTCTTTCGGCGACTTTCAATGCTGTTGTGCTGGTAAACAAGACTTGATATGGTCCTTCCCACCTGTCTATGAGGCAACCTGAGCGTAAGAAATTTTGAATCATCACATAATCCCCAGGTTCAATGTCATGACAATTACTGTTCGGTAGGTCAGGAATCACCAGCTTTAAATTTCTCTGTTGATTTCTCAGCTGCTGGCTCATCCCAACCAAATATTTCACAGTCACTTCATTATTACATTTCAAATCATCCTGGGGGTCTATCATTACATGAGGTTGTCGACCAAAAAGGATTTCAAAGGGTGATAGGTTAAGGGGAGACCTGGGAGTGGTTCTGATGCTGTACAACACTAGTGGCAAAGCTTCTGGCCACGACAATCCAGTTTCAACCATTAATTTGCTCAGCTTGTTCTTAATAGTGATATTCACTCTCTCCACCTATGCACCCGCCTGTGGACGGTACGGAGTATGCAGCTTGCTATTAATTCCCATCAATTTGCACATTACCTGAAAGACTTCACCTGTAAAATGAGTACCCCTATCACTTTCAATTATTCTAGGGATACCATATCTACACACAAATTCCTGCACAATTTTTTTTGCAGTGAACGTAGCAGTATTTGTGGCAGCAGGGAACGCTTCTACCCAATTTGAAAATACATCAATACAAACTAACACATATTTTAAATTCCTACAGGGTGGTAACTGTATGAAATCGATTTGTATTACCTGAAAAGGGCCGTCTGTCGGAGGGATATGGGATGGCTCTGTTGGTATTGACTTTCCAATATTCTTCCTCAAGCAAGTAAAACATGTCATTGCTCTCTTACCTGCATGAGAAGAGAATCCTGGCGCACACCAGTAGGCTCTCACCAGCTTACACATACCCTCTTTACCCAGATGAGTCAGACCATGTGCCGCCTCAGCTAAGCTTGGAAGATATGCTCTGCGGGCAACTGGATTACCTTGTCCCCCTGTCCACAGTCCCGAGGATTCCTGGCCATATCCCTTTGACCTCCAGACTGCCTTTTCCTGTAGAGAACACAAAACTTGCATTTCAATTAAGTGTTGTGTATTGATCGTGTTAAATGTCATTAGTGATGTGATGTTCGGGTGCTGGCTGCTGATTTAGCAGCTTCGTCTGCCCGGCTGTTACCAAGTGAAATTGGGTCTTGGTTGGAAGTGTGTGCTTTGCACTTGATAACAGCCACTCTGTCTGGTTCCTGTATCGCTGTTAGAAGCCTTTTTATGTAGGACGCATGCGCTGCAGGTGTGCCAGCTGCCGTCATGAAATTTCTGAGGCGCCATAGGGCCCCAAAATCATGCACCACTCCAAAGGCATACCTAGAATCTGTGTATATATTAGCTGACTTACCCTTGGCCAATTCACACGCTCTGGTTAGGGCGACCAACTCAACAACTTGTGCTGAGTGTGGTGGGCCCAGGGTTTCAGCTTCTATGATACCTCTGTCATCTACAACTGCGTATCCAGTGCACAGGTTTCCTGAGTCCGTCTTTCTGTGGCAACTCCCGTCAGTGTAAAAGGTAAAGTCTACCCTTCCAGTGGGTTGTCACTGATGTCAGGTCTCGCTGTGAAAGTCTGATTCAGGTATTCCATACAATCATGCGTATCAGTGTCTGCACCAAATCCTCCTTCACCATCATTCTCATCCTCCACCCTTTGTGCCTGTCCAGGCACACTTGGCAAGTAAGTTGCAGGATTTAGTGAGCTGCATCTCTCAATGGTGATGTTTACAGGGGCCATCAGTGATAATTCCCACTTTGTAAACTGAGCAGATGAGACATGTCTGGTTTGGGCGGAGTTCAGTAAAGCTGATACTGCATGAGGTGTATGGATGGTCAGGTTGTGTCCTAACACTATGTCCTCGCTTTTACTTACTAGCAAAGCTATCGCTGCAACACTTCGCAAGCATGTGGGGAGAGACCGCGCTACAGTGTCCAACTGTGCACTGTAGTAAGCTACCGGCCTGCTGGCATCACCATGTCTCTGGGTTAAAACTCCTGCCACGCACCCTGCACTTTCTGTACCGTATAATTCAAAGGGCTTCCCATAATCTGGCATACCTAATGCAGGTGCCTGTGATAGGCACTGTTTGAGTCTCTCAAATGCCAGTTCGGACTCATCTGTGTGTGAGACCCATTCTGGTTTGTTTGAAGAGACCATTTCTTGCAAAGGTAAAGCCAGTATGGAGAACCCTGGAATCCAGTTTCGACAGTACCCACACATTCAAAGGAAATTGTGGATCTGTTGCTGCGTTTGTGGTAGAGTCATGTCGCGAATCGCCTGTATTCTATCAGCGGCGAGGTGTCTAAGTCCTTGAGTCAAGCAATGTCCCAAATATTTTACCCTGGTCTGACACAGCTGCAACTTATCCTTTGAAACCTTGTGTCCCGTTTGGGAAAGATGAAACAGAAGCTGTTTCGTGTCTTTCAAGGACGATTCGAGTGAATCAGAACACAACAATAAGTCATCGACGTACCGTATTAGCACTGATCCACTCTCAGGTTGAAAGGATTGTAAACAGTCATGCAAGGCCTGGGAGAAAATACTCGGGCTGTCAATGAAGCCTTGGGGAAGTCGAGTCCAGGTGTACTGTACTCCTCTGTATGTAAATTCAAAGAGGTATTGGCTGTCAGGGTGCAGAGGGACAGAAAAGAAAGCAGAACAGAGGTCAATAACAGTGCAAAATTTTGCAGTAGGGGGAATTTGCATGAGGATGACAGCTGGATTGGGCACTACGGGGAATTGGCTCTCAACTATCTTGTTTATCCCCCTTAGATCCTGCACTAGCCTGTAACCCCTCCCCCCACTCTTTTTCACAGGGAAGATGGGACTATTGGCAGTGCTGGACGTCCTGACTACGATGCCCTGTTGTAGCAACCGCTCTATGATGGGGTACACTCCTAATTCTACCTCTGGCTTCAGAGGATACTTAGGGATTTTTGGAGCTATCCTACCATCTTTTACTTGCACTACTACTGGAGCTACATTCGCCATCAATCCAGTGTCTTGTCCATCTTTGGTCCAAAGGGAACCCGGTATTTGTGAGATCATTTCCTCTACCTTTGATGGACACTTGTCTATAACAGCAGAGTGCGACATTAGCCTTTGAGGGGTGCCTAATATATCTTGCACTTCTTGAATGTGATTCTCGGGTATATCCAAGAAGACACCCTCTGGAGTACAATATATGACACACTGCATTTTACACAATAAATGTCTGCTGAGCAGATTAGTCGTAGCCGATGCAGCCAGCAGAAAAGAGTGTTTGGTCTGCAAGGGCCCTATCGTAATCTCTGCCGGTCTACTCAAAGGGTAGTGTTGCACCGTTCCTGTGACTCCCATTGCCGAAATTGTTTTACCCGTGGTTTTTATACCTACAGTCGAATTTAGCACTGACCTGGCTGCCCCTGTATCTACAAGAAAAGGTAATGGTACACCAGCTACATAAACCATGTCCTCAGGTTCACTACCAAGGCTAGCAATCAACTTCACTGGCTGCAGACTACAGGTGTGGCCCAACCCCTATTGTGTGGTGATACCCTCCCGCAGCTCATTGGCAGTTACGATATGTGGGGGAGGTAGCTGAGAATTTCCGGAGGTCTGCCCATCTCTCCTTGGTGGGTACCTCCTTGTTTCCCCTGCATGTGGCTCGTAACTTCTCCTATGTGGTCCCTGATCCCAATTATTTGAGTAGTAGTGTGGTTCGTATTCTCTGTCTAGGGGTCTATCTTGGCTATGCGCTCTACTACTCTTACAGTCTTTGGCAAAATGCTCTTCCTTCCTACAAATGTAACATGTTCTAGGTCTGTCCCAAACAACAGGGGTCCGGGTTTTCGGCTGATGGGGTTTTGCCGTAAGGGCCTGTATACTTACCGTCATCAGTTTTTCCCCCTGTGACTCCCTGTGTTTAATAATGTTCCTATCATGCTCGATAGCGGGCTCTCTCAATGCAGCCACCGGGATACCTCTCCAGTTTGGTAGAGAGGTCTGTACCCTTGTTCTGAGTGCCTCCTTCAACCCGTCCATTAATACTGAAACAGCTACCTCCCTATGATGTATATTGTCTCTTATGTCCTCGATCCCAGTGTATCTAGCCATTTCCTGCAGTGCTCGATGGAAATATTTGGATGTCGTTTCACCTTTTGTCTTATGGAAAAGATTTTATTCCATTTGACAACAGTAGGGAAATATATTCCTAATTGCAGATTGATTTGTCGTACATTCTCCTGAGTGTACTCATCAGTGAGAGGTACTTCTGCGTCTAAGTTGCAATCAGTTATAAATTTTGCGGGGTCAATATTGGAGGGTAAACATACCCATAGCACTGTTCGCCAATCTTTGTTTGTGGGTTCGGTGGCGTTACCTAACTCTTTAATGAACCTCTGGCATGCGACTAGATCTTGTCTGGGATCGGGAAATTCTGACATAATTGACCTTAATTCTGTCCGGGACCAAGTACAATGCATGGCAATGTTCCTGATGGGAGTTACTCCCTGAGCATCAGTTTTCCCATTGGGGACTGCGATCACCCTGACAGGATTTAATTCAATTACATCATTTTGATTTGACTCTACAATGTGAGGTGCTATTGTCTCTGCATAATGTATGGTACCGTACCTTCCTGTGGACACGACCTCACTTATCCCTCCACTAGGGGGCCTGACTACTGCTCTTGTTGGTTGGGCCGTGCCCACCTGAGTGTCTTCTATGGTGGCTGCTAGAGAGAATGCCGATATCGTGCTCGGCTCATCTTCTTGTTCGCAGTCCTGGGAAAAATTTAAAACAGGGTACAACTGGCAAGGGTTAGCGTTAGTACATTTTGCAATTACACTCCTATTCTGTACCAATGTATCATTGCCTGTAGCCATTTTCTCCCCAACAATATATGGTGGTGGTGGTGCAGTCGCAATTGTTTTCCCGCTAGGTTTGGAACCTGTTGCGCGAGCTAATTCCCTTTGTATATCCCCCTCCTGTTGCCATAAATTTAAACAGTCTGTATGTTTAATCCTTTGTTTCTTGGATTTTATCAGACATATCCTTAACCTTAAGTTCTGTAATACCTCTGGTTCAAAGCTGCCCACTCTAGGGAATGGTACCCTATCATTGTTAGTCATACATACCCACTCATTGCATAAAACCTCTGTGTGTGAACCATATTTTTCACACATGATAAACCTTGCTGAGCCTTTTGGCCACAATTCTGCCTGAACCCTGTCTAAACATCTCTTACTTCAGCAACTGGCTCCCATATTTGTGGGTCTCTTCTAATAATTTAAAAAAAATTCCCACAAACACCAAAATACTTAATATAAGTAGACAGTGGAAGTATACCCGATCGCCTTCCACTCGCTCTCGCCCACGCTGTCCAGTACAACGATACACTGTTGGTAGCGGATCGCAATGTACCCAACTTAGGGCTCCTATCAGACCTTATACCGTAATTTCTTTCGGTGGAAGTTCTGTTTGGAATATTTTCCTGAGAGAGGCAGTGAAAATTTCCTTTTCGGCATTTTTCAACTGGAATTGTTTGTAGGGTGAAAAACAGAGAAATTAGATAACTATCTTTCACCCTTTCCAGTGAAGCCCACCAGGGAGATTTCCCGAAGTTATCAAAGAAAAACCCCTTTGTCTATACAATCACGTCTGCATATGCTCTTCCACAGCGCATATGACACAATAATATCACGTTGAGCTGTGCAGAACAAACGGACATGTGATGCAATAGCACAGCCTATAGATACTAGTTATCTATATGCCCTACGATTGCTGTAGACCACCTAGCCTAGACCACTTCAGACCACTAAGATTTGTATGGGATACCACTCAGTCCACTAAGACCACCTAGTTAATAACACAGGGTTGCGAACCCTATGCCACCGGGCCTCTACTAACCCAGTGTGTCCACCTAGACCACCTAGCTTAGACCACCTAGACCACTTCAGTTCTTGGGTTCAGTATCCACTCACTCCTGCATTCGCTCACTCAAATACACTTTATTTTTCTGTACAGAAAATTAGGATTCATTCAAGTTGGCAGCTTTACCCCCAGAGGCAATTTAATTTTTTTTATTTATACTAAATTTTGTTTTTATACTAAATTTCTTTAGAAACCGGGTGGTTTGGTGCTATTGTAGCGTGGCTACTGGCCCACCTTTAAACTAAACGAACCTATCGTGTGGTTTTATTATGCGCGCACAACCCTACGCAAGCTTGCATAATTACAAAACCGTGCGTACCTCTATGCCACGTGTGCGGCCTTGCGCTACGTGCACATTTTTGTACGCTGTACTCACGTTCCGTACCACGTATACCAATGTGCATACGCAATAAAACAGATCACACAACTTCTATAAATGTGAGCAATAAAACTACTATTGCCCACTAAACACAACACAGTTTCTTTCTGTATAAACCTTTACAACTAGGCCAGACTGTGTTTGTGCTTTACGCTTACTTCCTTAAATATTTTTTTTTTTAACTATATAGCAACAAATATCTCCGGTTTCACACAAGTATAAATGAATCTAGCAATCTGAATGTCATGGCAACAATGTGAGAGAGTATGCAAAGAGTATGGGTGCTGTGTACGGTTTTGGCTGTTATGATTCCAGCACTCTGGTCTGAGGAGATCTTATTGCAAGGACCGGAGCACTGGAACGTAATGCTGGGGAAGGGTGCGGGAATGGAAAATAGCCCCTGGCGCCCTAACTCCGTTGTCTCGCCCGTGCTGTCAGAAATCCCCTGCGAGACTATGGTTGCTTGAGCCCATGGCAGCCGCGTTTGAAGGGCGGATTATGTCTGCCCAACTCCGATGCCCCCTCAGGTCTTAATGGGAGACAAAGGGAAATCCGAGACAGGGTGATAACAAGGGGCCCTCTGACTAAACAACCAGGCCAGGGGCTACAAGCTAACTGGACTAGAATATGTGTGGAAAAACCGCCAGGGAAAAGGACAACCAAAATATCCACTTGTCCACTCTCCTACCCGGCACCGCCGAGTTCCGGAGAGGACTTGTGGAAGCGGAACCTTCCGCAAATGCTCCAAAACAGAATATAAAGATAAAGCGGCTGAGCCGCAACACACGGCAGAGCCGCAACTCACGAACACCACTCGATATTCTCTGGTGATCGATGAGGACTACAGGGGACCAAACGACTTCTTGGGATGAGATGACCACTCCAAGATACAGGACTTCTGAGGACAGGAATGACCGGACACAGCAGGACTGGAACAGACGTTCAGCAAACCAAAACAGCATGCAGGAAGCTATTACCGGAGTCCGTGTGAAGCACTGAGAGGCATTTAACAAAGAGTCCTCCAATCAGATGCCCCCAGTCTAATTGCCCCAAATGCTGTGCAGCTGCCCTGCTGCACGCCCACAAGACCAACGTGTATGTTGAAATCTGACCCTGCAACGGGGAACGCGGTCCGTCCATGGCGTCCCCGTTGCCAGGGTCCAGGCGGCTCAGCCGCTCGGCGTCCCTGTGTTGCTAGGGAGCCGGCGGCTACGTACGCACGGCGTCCCTAGTTGCTAGGCGCCGGGCTGCGAGGACATCGTGGACCCCGGCGCCTAACATTGGCGCCAAAAAGAAATTCACAGATTTTAAATAGCTTTTTTCCTGTTTACCTTACGGGTTCTACCAGCATCTCTACAAACCATACAGAGCAGACGCCATCTAATCAGCAATCAAGCAGGGTTTTCAGCATCCATCGACCAAGAAAAGGATACGTAGGATACTTTCTGTCCACCCTTTTGCTGATAGATTGAGTCTGCTGTGACCTGTTAGGTAGTAAGTACGTGGAAAACCAGAGAGCCCCCAATTGATAATGCTGAAATATCCTTAGTAAAGAAAGCTATACCTTAAATACACTTTACCATGGAGCCGCTGCGGCCGCTGTACTTAACACACACTATGCGCACTTTGTACGCTATTAGCGTACAAAGTCCCGTACTGCGTACGGACTTCGCGTACAAACGCCGCGCTGACGGTACAAAGTACTAACAGCGCGTACACACCCAGAGATACACCACAAACCCTGAACAGTTATGCAATGCAATGAAAATACGGTTTAAACCTTAGCAGGGCAATGATTACACAACACCAATTGTGATTTTACCGCTGGGTTCCGACACCACAGTGGATTATTATTATGCTAAAAGGGGGGTTACAATACAAACAATACAATATAATATAACAGAGTAAATGGCTACATTCAATGGTACCTACGTGAGTAGATTCGCTTGCGCTTCCCGGCCCGGTCCTCGGTCATCTGATAGATAACTTTGTGAGTCTTGTGTCAGACCAGGCCTGCAGCAGCTCTCTTTATACAATTCTTCTAAAAAGCAATACAATAGATACTGGTTTCTCTTTGTCCATTGGACACAGGAATGCACGTTTACAGTACAGGAGAGGTCATAGGTCGGTTTGAATAGGTAGGCGATGTCTTTCCCAACTGCTCTTGTGGGTGGTCTCCTCTGGATTCCCGCCGCATACATAATGTACAGTAAATACAGTTTATATCTATATTCTGCTCCTGCACATAACTATCTGCAGGAACATGCAATCTTTCTCAAAACAACACCGGAATGTTACCCTTAAAATACCCTTCAGCTGGATATCAAACACCACCTTATGACCTTGTTCTGTCCCCTCCTATTCTGTAAAGGTGAATCCCTTTGTTCTGTTACTATTTAAACTGTTGTTACTTTCTGATGTGGTGCAGGGATACTATGTGTACATTGTGCACTATTTGGATTAAATATGTAATGTGTTTTGATAGCCTTCCGTGCGTTCACAAACTCTACCATAAATACTCATACCACGCGCTAATGCGCAGGACCACGGGAGCGACCATACGCAAATTGCGGATATGCGCACGCACGACAGAACAAGTGCACGCAGGGAGGCCATCTGTGTGTAGTTTGTACGTGATGTGTATACTGCAATATTTTTCGACTTTGACAAGTTACACCTAATTTGATATGTTGAAAAACAAACAGAGGGGCACTCATCAGGTTTCAAATGCGATTAAAAATGGCAGCATTATTCCATACTTATCATATGTCACAGAACTTCATAATAGTTATTAACAATCATTTTGGTCCTATACTGGACCATCGTCAGGAAGTACAATACAGCAGAACCATCCAAGCCATACACCCAGCACAGATCCAGCATACATTTTTTGGTCATTAGTTATCTTCTCCCTTCCTTATCCATAAGAGGGTAGATTTTACCTGGTGAAAAAAATTATATTTATTTTAAATTGGAACATAAAGATTAAAATTTACAGAGAAGGTTGTTTAAATTACCTACAGGAATCAAAAGTCAACCTTTATTGTCTTTGTTGTTCAAAAAGTACATGAGATACTGTACAATTATAATGGTCACCTTTCTCTTTTGACTGCACCACCAATGGTTCAATCTGACCTACTAAATCAACCCTTTTATAATATTGGGAAGGGAAATCAATGTAACAGGATAGAGCCATTTCACCACTAACTGCTGTACAACCTCCCCTGTTTGTTTCTGCTTGTTTTACTTATTACCAAATCTTTTAGACCAACACAAAACAGGGATATCTTAATTATGTTATATGGGGCAACATGAAACCCTCTACTGAAAGTACATTTTCATAGGCCCATTATAGAGCAGAATCTTCCCATTGGGATTTTATTAAATCAGCCTTAGAAGGCTGATTTAGACCAATCAAAATTATCAGGCACATTAACATTGCTAGAGGCAGTAAATCAGCATTCACATGCATATTAGGATTGCTAAGTATATCAATCTACACAGTAAAGGGGGGTACTCATGGAGCGATAATCTAAGCCATCTGACTAGATGGCTTAGATTTTAAGCATTATCGCAACTTGTGTACTCCTCACAGCAATAGCGATGCGCCGCCCCGCGCATCGCTATCGCTGGTGCTAGATTGGCCTGTATGCAGGCCAATCTAGCAGGTCGCTCACTTTGCACGCTGGGTGAAATGAGCGTCGTCCCCCGTCTCCCCCCCACATGCTCAGCACACATCGCACTGTGCTGAGCGGGGGGAGAGATGTGTGCTGAGCGGTTCGCTCAGCACACATCTCTCCCCACATCTGCCGATGAGTACTGGCCTTAACAGTTTGTTTTTGTTTATAATGTATTAGACTTTGCTTTTGAAAGTATTGTCAACACAAGAAAACACTTTACTTGATACTGCAGATGCTCCACAACAATTACCAGAAAGCATCACAGTAACTATCCCTTTAATTGTCTTGCACAGATAGCTTAGCTCTGTACCACACACAATTTTGATGATGCAGATTCAAACATTTGTTTTCAGCAGAAAAAAAATTGAGTTTTACACTATTAACTCTTTCGCTTGACTGCACATTGCTGCATTTTTTCCACAGACACTTGCTTTCTTAAATACCAACCAGAGATGTTGATAAGACACTTACATGTACAGTATGATACTGATTTTCCAAAAGGGCTTCAAAAACATTGTACAGTATATTATAGTATACAGTGACCAACCCAGCCTATCTTAGTCTGTTTTTGGTTTCTTCTTTTGAAGGGCAAACCCTTGTTCATTCCCCATTATGGATGCTAATGCTTGGTTTCCTTTGGCTAGTGAATATATATATATATTTTTTTTTTATTACTTCTTTATTACCATTTTTTCTATTTGGCTGTAAATGACCATCAGCAGCAGCATGAATCTTTTAATCTTTTCTACCGGGGATGAACATCCTGGTAGACCGTCATATCTGTAGATGTGCACAAATCCTTTTTTAGCCACATGTACAGGTATATTAAAATGATTGTTCTTGGCCTATGTTTTCCTTGGGAGACAAATTATAGGAGAATACAAGAAACAGCCGAGTGAGAACTCTGGTAGAATATTTGGGAGGAGGGCAAGAGAATCCATAGGGAGAGACTGAATATACACTAATATCTGGTTGATGAAGGATCCTAAGAAATCTAAAGGATACAACTATTGGTGATATGTATCAAAGCTTCTAAAGATTAAAGGTGGAGAAGTTGCCCTTAACAAATGATACGTTGATTGGTAGCTATGAGTAATTTCTCCACCTATGAGAAAAGCCGCTGAAAAGAACAGTATAAGTGGCCTACAGTATCTGCCGGTGGGCTAGAGAGGAGCCAAGCAGTTATGTGGTTTATAGAGTGGGGACTACATCTTTTGTATTTTTCAAATTCTTGAAAGCTGCCATGCTACGGACAATTTGGACTGGTTTATAAAGTCAGAGTTTGTTGGTGAGAGATTTTTTTGATCAATATTACATGTCATGTGGAACTGCAAAGAAAGGAAGTCTAACAGGCCTGGAATCAATAATAGTTGAATAATAGTTCATCATAAGTTAATAAAACTGATGTCAACGTTGGCCAAATGGTTACATCATATTTCTGTTTTATGTTATTAACTTTAGATAAGATTTAATAGAATGCAGTCTCACACGAAGAATGTATTTATGCTCCTAGCTCGCACATGTAATAAGGCTCTGATTTGACTAAAACAAAATTGCCTAAAACAAAGAGGTGGGACATCTATGTGGCAACATTTTCTTTAATCATAAAACCACTCAGTATCTCTATGGTTTGAGAAAATGCTGTAAAATAAATATAAAATATTAAAATTAAATTAATTATATTAATATTTGGAACAATAAGTAGAGTTTGTTGAGGTACATTTTATCACTGTCCTGGTAATACCATGCCATACTGTTAATGTATTGGAGCTCTAAGTACATACATTGTCATACAATAAACCCTGTAACTCATGTTTTGGTCATGCTTTGCATGTTCGTTTATTGTCCTAGTTGTTTGAGAAATTAGCTACTTAATAACACTCCAAGCAAAAGATTTCACCATATTCATTCTTGTGAGATATCAGTAATAATGTGATTTATGTGCACCTTGCCAATAATAACTTCTAGTAAATATCACTTTATTCAAAATGCACAATGCTCAACATTCTATGCAGGGGACTTTAACACCCAACGTCATACACCACAGTCAGACACTTAACACATGTTCTGTCCTCACTATGTTTCCCTTGGTCTATATAATTAGACAGACAGAATGACAATTTATACTTTTCAATAATCCATTGTAGATGTGATGATCTAAAGAATGGAGTTCATAGCATAGCTATTGCACATCTATAGTGCAATCCAAACATAAACATACAAGATACATAAACATGAACAAAGTATGACAATTACATATGCAAGTGTCTGCTGCTGTACATGTGAAAACATTAGCATACAAACCAACATGCCTGAGCAAATGCAGAGAATTAGCAGCAGTATAAAATAATATAACTAGCAGATATAATTATAACTGTAAGCAGATATAAAGATGGCACACACACACACACACACACACACACACACACACACACACACACATATTCCTCTCTTATATTAATGTATGAAATTGTTTTTGATAGGAATATGGTTTTAATGGATTTTTTTCTGATTTACACTGCTGGATTATCCCTACATTAAGATGGATATTATAAAATTGTCAGCTTTCTATTAGTGAATCCTTTGTACCTACATCATGTAAATCAGTGGTTCTCAACCTCTGTCCTTAAGTACCCCCAGCAGTTCATAATTTCCAGGTCACCTAACTGGTGCACATGTGCATTCATTACTCTCTGACACATTTTGAAAGACCCACATTTGGAGCAAATTATTTCACTTGCAATCCTGTGAGGAGACCTGGAAGACGTGAACTGTTGGGGGTATTTGAAGACCGCAGTTGAGACCACTGGTGTAAATGAAACATCTGTCTATATTCGGGGACTCTGGGAAAATTCCCACCATTCCATAGATAACTGCTATCAGAGAAGACACTATTCAATATCAGCATCTAGTTATTAATGGACTGTTGTTTGAAAAATGAGACTTTTTATATTTATTTTTATTTTCACTTAATTATGCATTTCCGCTTTATTGTTTATTATCTTTGATGCCATCATTGAAAATTGTAGAAGGGTGGAAATGATCACACTATCCCTCCCTTGAGGTGGGGCAGAAGTGAAGAGGTGATTGCCTGTGTTCTACTGGTAACTGAGATTCCGGGTGGAGCGAAAGTGACGTGGACTCTATACTTGCGTTCCACCACTGATCTTCCGCTATGCTCTAGGCAGAAGTGACATTGCGCTATGGTGGCCGGAAATGGTGGGATGCATTCCATCCATGATCCAGCGCTGATCAGGGCCCTCTCCCTCCACACACAAGAGTTGTGAGGCTTTGCTGCGGCGGCCAGAAATGACGTGGTGCATTCCACCCGCATTCCACTGCCGATTTTGCCTATTCATTTTCATATTTATGAGCTGTTTTTCTAGATAGAAAAATTCAGATTTTTTTTATGCTTCATAGAGCTAGATTCTTTGTATATGTATGGGCTAATTTATATTAAATTGTTATTTAAGTATTATGTACTCCACTTCTTGTGATTAACACACAGGAAGTGATGTCATTAATTTATGGGCCACACACAGTTTCCATCTTGTTGCCTTCTGTTATAAATATGTCCACCCTGTCCCTTAAATACTATTCACTTGTTGCAGTCCATGCTAATGACGAAACGCGTTGGACTTTGCTGTACCTAGATATGCCACCTGTGGACAGATTAGCTTTTATATTTTTGCTTTCTTGTATGTGTACTACCTACCATTGTCTGTTATGCTGTATTTGTTTTTTCAAAATTAAATCTGTGGGAAATTTTATAGTGGTAAAGAAAACAATTACTTCTTGAGATTGCTACCCCAGCTACACAGTTTTTTAATGCAAAGCTTTTGTACAGATATGTGATTTTTAGACAGTACACACAATGTTTGTTTTTATTTTCTCTTTTATATTTACCTTGGAAATATAATGGTCGTATTACCGAAGATACTAAGAAAAAAAGCTACATTGTCTTCCAATACATTGATTTACTTTAGCACTTTCAGCACTTTTTTTTGCCAAGTCACCTAACTTGTTAAGACACTTTTTTAAGTCACTTTATAATTATTTTGCATTATTAAGCGCTTTTTACAAAACTTGGACCTCACTTTTTATGTATGTATGATTCACTAACACATTAATTGTTTCTAGCAGCCACCCAAACTAATGGGGCATGCCTTATATAAATTTTTGTCTTTTGAATATATCTGGTTGAGTGTTTTTTAGACATCTCGTTCTTGAAGGAAGTCTGTGATGTTCCAAATTAAGCTACTATCAGGCTGACCACTGGGTAGGATTATACTGGATAAATGTATACAACAAACAACAATGCTAAAGGCATGACAACCAGGGCAGTCTTAAGTTTTGGGGTGGTCCAGGGCACTTAAGACGGGGGTCCCAGGTGAAGGGGGTTTTAGGAGGAACAAAATGCTCTCTACCCGGACTTCCCTCTTAATATATGATTGGCACCACTTGTATTGAACTATTTAATTGATAAGAAAGGTATTTCAACATAGATGATTTTGTATTGATTGTCTATATTAATTTGAAAACAATGATGTATATGAGATTTAAACTAATAGTTTAATAATGCCTGAGTTTTCGTCTAGTGAAACAAAGACAACTTAACCTTAAAATACACACAGAAAAATAAAATCTATAACTTATGCTGTCATATGCAAGAATAGCAGCAGCCTCTACAGAGGAGGACTCTCTGTGTGTCTCTCTCTAGACCCAAATACTCTTATTAGATAACAGGGTATGTAGGACCCAGACACCCAGGTGGGTAGGAAGAGAAGCTGGGATCCCTTGGTTACTTAGAACTCTGTACCCTCTCCTATCTATCCTCTGGTAAGTAGCTCATGAATCCTGATACTCTTGTGTCTCTCAAGCAGACAAACAATGGTAGTTGCTCGGTTATTTCTGGAGCTAATTACGTATCAGGTGCTGGAAAGGGCGAGGGGTCACAGACAAACAGATAGAGAGGGGGGTTATCATGAGGCCTACTGTGAGAAATTACATGGCCCTATGTGGGCACTGCTATTATATAGTGTTAGGAATGCTGATATCGGAGAAGCCGTGAAGTTTATCAACAGCTTAAACATGTGTTTGCAAACATGTGTGACTAATTCTCTGAATTATATTACCAGATAGGTTCAGGTATGGTTACAGGTAATTTTTAGTGTGCTGAAGGGAACTTTAGGGGTGGGATTTGCAAACCCCCCCCCCCCCCCCTCTCTGTCTGTGTGACTCTTGTGTCTCTGTCTGCACTGCATACTGTCCTGCTCACATTCTGGCTGTCTGGTTTTGCTACTGCACAAGTGAGAGAGCTAGTGATGTTTGTGTGCTCCATCTGGGGGAGGGGGCCCTGACTGTTAGGCGCCGGGGTCCGCTCGTCGGTGCGGCCCGGCGCCTAGCAACCAGGGACGCCGTGCGCGTACAGCCGCCGGCTCCCTGGCAACGCTGGACGCCGGGCGCACGGAGCCGCACGGACCCTAGCAACGGGGACGCCACTGACGGACCGCGTTCCCCGTTGCTGGGTCCATTTTAATTAATAGGACACCTGTTTCCTGGCCATGCAGCTAGGCAGCTGTATGGCATCTAATCCAATCAGCCTCTAAACAGCTGATTGGAGGACTCCCTGTTAAATACACTTCCTGGGCTTCTCACAGACGCCGGTAATAGCTTCTTGCATGCTGTATCTGTTTGCTGAGAGTGTTTCCAGTCCTGCTGTATCCGGTCGTTCCTGTTCTCAGTTGTCCTGTACTCGGAAGTCGTCATCTGTTCCTGGAGTCCTGACTGAGCACCTTTGAAACATCCAGTGGTGTTCGTGAGTCACGGCGTAGCCGTGTGTTGCGGCTTGGTCGCTTTATCATTTATTATTTATTATTTGTGTTTCGGAGCTTTTGCGGAGGATTCCGCTCCCACAGATCCACTCTGGTATCCAGCGGTGCTGGGTAGGAGTAACGGACTAGTGGATTTTGGTTGTCCTTTTCCCTGGTGGGTTTCCGCACATACCTCAGCTTTTGTCAGTTAGCTTGTAGCCCCTGGCCTGGTTGTTTAGTCAGAGGGCCCCTTGTTATCACCCTGTCTCGGATTTCCCTTTGTCTCCCATTAAGACCTGAGGGGGCATCGGAGTTGGGCAGACATAATCCGCCCTTCAAACGCGGCTGCCATGGGCTCAAGCAACCATAGTCTCGCAGGGGATTTCTGACAGCACGGGCGAGACAACGGAGTTAGGGCGCCAGGGGCTACTTTCTATTCCCGCTTCCTTCCCCAGCATTACGTTCCAGTGCTCCGGTCCTTGCAATAGGACCTCCTCAGACCAGAGTGCTGGAATCATAACATTATTACCGGCCCCACCCAAACTTAAAATTAAACAGGGTTTGATTTTTTCCTTATTCAGTTTTGTAAGATTTATCGGCCTCATGAATCCCACTGGTTTAGGGCCAAATCCTGGCCAGCTCCTAGTTAGCCAGATTCAAGAACTTACTCAGATGGTTCAGGATCTTTCCCTTCGGGTGAAGTCGCAGGAAGATCTTTTACGAACTTCCCCGAGGGTAGTCCCTGAACCAAAAATGCACTTGCCTGACCGCTTTTCTGGTGATAGGAAGGAGTTTTTTAATTTTAAAGAGTCCTGTAAACTTTATTTTCGTTTAAGACCAATCTCCTCAGTGTTATGATTCCCGTACTCCAGACCAGAGGAGATCTTATGGCAGAGGTCTGAGTACTGGAAAGATATGCTGGTTACGGGTGCAGGAAAGCCTAGTAACCCCTGGCGCCCTAACTCCGTTGTCTCGCCCGTGTTATCAGAAATCCCCTGCGAGACTATGGTTGCTTGAGCCCATGGCAGCCGCGTTTGAAGGGCGGATTATGTCTGCCCAACTTCGATGCCCCCTCAGGTCTTAATGGGAGACAAAGGGAAATCCGAGACAGGGTGATAACAAGGGGCCCTCTGACTAAGCAACCAGGCCAGGGGCTACAAGCTAACTAACTTAAACCAAAAGTATGTGCGGACAAACCGCCAGGGAAAAGGACAACCAAAGATCCACTGATCCGTTACTCCTATCCAGCACCGCTGGATACCAGAGTGGATTTGTGGGAGCGGAATCCTCTGCAAAAGCTCCGGAACACAATGAAACTAAATAATAAACAGTAAGCGGTCAAGCCGCAACACACGGCTACGCCGCGACTCACGAACACCACAGGATGTTAAAGGTGCTCGGTCGGACTCCAGGAATAGATGACAACTTCCGAGTACAGGACCACTGAAGACAGGAACAACCGGATTGAGCAGGACTGGAAACTCTCTGTAACTGACACAGCAAACAGGAAGCTATCACCGGCGTCTGTGAGAAGTCCTGAGAGTGCTTAAATTTGGGAGCCCTCCAATCAAGATCCAGACAGGGTAATCACATAATCATGCCGTGCAGCTGCATGCTGTACGGCCAGGATACAATTGAACTGATTAATTAAGACCCAGCAACGGGGAACGCGGTCCGAGCGTGGCGTCCCCGTTGCTAGGGTCTGAGCGGCTCCGTGCGCCCGGCGTCTAGCGTTGCTAGGGAGCCGGCGGCTGTCTGCCTGCGGCGTCCCTAGTTGCTAGGCGCCGGGCCGCACTGACGGGCGGACCCTCGGCACCTAACAGTACCCCCCCCTTGAGGAGGGGTCAAGGAACCCCTAAGGCCAGGTTTCTGAGGAAATTCTCGAAAAAATGCCCTTTTGAGCCTCGGGGCATGGAGATCCTCATCCAGGACCCAAGACCTTTCTTCTGGACCATAACCTCTCCAATGTACCAAAAAATAAAGCCGACCCCGGGACAACTTGGAATCGAGAACCTTCTCCACCAAGAACTCCTGCTGACCCTGTACATCTATTGGTGATTTCCCCTGAGAGATCTTGCGAGGAAATCTACTGGACGAAACATATGGTTTTAACAAGGAGCAATGGAAGGTATTTCCGATCCGTAAAGTTTTTGGTAAACGTAACCGGAAAGCAACTGGATTGACTTTTTTGATAATATGAAATTGTCCAATAAATTTAGGACCCAATCTGGCTGAGGTTTGTCGAAGTTTAATGTTGCGAGTCGACAACCATACCCTATCTCCTACTTTAAAAGTGCACGGCCGCCGGAGCCTGTCAGAAAATTTTTTCTCCCGAAATGCCGCTTTTCTGAGAGCCAGGTGCACTTTTCTCCAAATGAGTTTGAGATGAGAGGTCAAGGTCAGTGAGGAGACAGAGGAATGTTGAAAAAAGGAATTAGCTCTGGGGTGAAAACCAAAAACTGTAAAAAATGGAGACACATTGGTGGAGGAATGACAGGCATTGTTGTAAGCAAACTCCGCCAACGGAAGAAACTCAGACCAGTCATTTTGGAGTTTGGCCGAGTACAAACGCAAATATTGTTTTAATGATTGATTAACTCGCTCAGTCTGCCCGTTGGATTGGGGATGGTAGCCAGACGTTAAAGATAATTTCATCTTTAATGAGGCACAAAAAGACTTCCAAAATTGAGCAATGAATTGTGGACCCCGATCAGAGACAATATCAGTGGGTAACCCATGGAGTCTGAAAACATGGCGGAGGAACAAGACTGCCAATCCCTGGGCAGATGGCAATCGGGGAAGAGCAATGAAATGGGCCATTTTGCTAAAACGGTCCACTACCACCCATATGACTCGGCATCCGGCTGACAGAGGGAGGTCCACCACAAAATCCATGGAAATATGAGACCATGGCCTAAGAGGAACATTCAAGGGCATAAGTTGACCGATAGGCAAGGAACGGGGAACCTTATGCTGTGCACAGACCTGACAAGAAAAAACAAACTCCTTAATGTCTTTGGAAAGACCAGGCCACCATACCGAGCGGGAAACTAATTCAAAAGTTTTGGCAATCCCCGGATGCCCGGCAACTTTGCTATCATGAAACTCTGTCAAAACAGTTGCTCTCAAAAACTCGGGGACATAAAGACGACCAGCAGGAGTATTTCCAGGAGCTTGATGTTAAAGCTGCTTTAACTGGGTAAATAAATCTTGTGTGAGGCCTGCCCGAATGACTGAAGACGGAAGTATGGGAGTAACAGGACTGTTGTCTTGAACTGGAAGGAAACTGCGTGACAGGGCATCTGCCTTGGTATTCTTGGAACCTGGCCTGAAGGTGATAATGAACTTGAAACGAGTAAAAAATAAAGCCCAACGAGCTTGCCGGGCATTCAGCCGTTTAGCTGATTCAATGTATTGAAGATTTTTGTGATCAGTCAAAACTGAAATGGTATGAGTGGCTCCTTCAAGCCAATGCCTCCACTCCTCGAAAGCCCATTTAATAGCCAGTAATTCCCGGTTACCAACATCGTAGTTGGATTCAGCAGATGAGAATTTCCTGGACATAAAGGCACAAGGATGCAATTCTAGAGAATCCGGATCCTTCTGAGATAGGATAGCCCCTACTCCAACCTCCGAGGCATCAACCTCAACAATGAAAGGCAATTCTGGGTTGGGATGTCTGAGGACTGGGGCTGAGACAAAGGCTTGTTTCAAGGCCTGAAAAGATAACTCCGCTTCACGTGACCAGTTGGTAGGATTTGCTCCCTTCTTAGTCAGTGCCACAATGGGAGCAACTAGGTCGGAGAAAGAGTGAATAAATCTTCTATAGTAATTCGCAAACCCTAAAAAGCGCTGAATTGCTTTTAAGTTGGTGGGTTGCGCCCAACTAAGGATGGCTTGGAGCTTCTTTGGTTCCATACAGAATCCCCGAGGGGAAATGATGTACCCTAAAAAGGATACCTCCGTGACATGAAATTCACACTTCTCCAGCTTGGCATATAGGTGATTTTCACGTAATTTTTTTAGAACCTGACGCACCTGGGTAACATGTTGTTCTATAGAGTCAGAATATATCAAAATATCGTCTAAGTAGACTACAACGAATCTTCCAAGAAATTCACGGAGCACATCGTTAATGAGATCCTGGAAAACTGCCGGAGCGTTAGACAGGCCGAATGGCATAACCAGATACTCATAGTGACCCGACTGAGTACTGAATGCCGTTTTCCACTCATCCCCTGACTTGATCCGGATGAGGTTATATGCTCCTCTCAGGTCAATCTTAGAAAAAATCACAGCCGAACGTAGCTGATCAAAGAGGACAGAAATCAGCGGCAAAGGGTAAGTATTTTTTACTGAGATCTTATTCAAGGCTCTAAAGTCAATGCAAGGTCTGAGTGATCCATCCTTCTTCTCCACGAAGAAGAAGCCTGCACTTAAAGGGGATTTAGATGGCCTGATAAATCCTTTCCCTAGACTTTCTTTAACATACTCATTCATGGCCACAGTTTCAGGTCCGGACAATGCATATAACCTTCCCTTAGGCAAAGTGGCACCAGGAATTAGCTCAATAGCACAATCATAAGGCCTATGGGGAGGCAGAATGTCCGCATTGCCCTTGGAAAATACATCAACAAAATCCTGGTATTCCACAGGAATGGGTGCGGGAATGACAGCAGCTATTCTGATGGGAAACTTAATACATTCCTTATTACAGATGGTACCCCATTGTGAGATCTCCCCCGACTGCCAATCAGTGATGGGATTATGAAAGGCCAGCCAAGGGTGACCCAGAACCACTGGAACTGCTGGGCAATGGGTAAGGAAAAACTCAATTTTTTCAGAATGCAGAGCTCCTACCGAAAGTAGAACAGGAGGTGTACAGAGAGAAATAACCCCATTGGACAAGGGACTCCCATCTAAACCATGCATGGTGATACACCTACCCAAGGCTAACTGAGGAATACCTAAGGCCTTGGCCCATGTTAAATCCATAAAGTTCCCTGCAGCTCCACTGTCCACAAAAGCCGAGACCGAGGAACAGAGGCTGCCAAAGGAAACTTTAGCTGGGACTAACAGTGAATTATTTGAGGAGATAAGCTGCAGACCAAAGTGAACCCCCTCACAAATCACTTGGTCGAGGCGTTTCCCGACTTGTTCGGACAACTACGGGCAAAATGTCCCTTACCTCCACAGTATAAACAAAGACCAGAATTTTGCCTTCTGGTTCTTTCTTCAGGAGACAGTTTGGAGAGGCCTATCTGCATGGGCTCCTCTATGTCCACAGGAATGGAAAAAACACAAGGAGTAGACCCGACAGATGCTCCTCTTTCAGCCCTCCGCTCTCTGAGACGACGATCAATCTTAATAGAGAGCTCCATGAGTTTATCGAGAGTCTCAGGAGCGGGATACTGAAGGAGACTGTCTTTTATAGACTCGGATAAGCCGAGGCGAAACTGACTGCGCAGGGCTGGGTCATTCCATCCACAGTCGTTCGACCAACGGCGAAACTCCGTACAATAAATCTCTGCGGGATTCCTACCCTGTCTGAGAACACGCAACTGACTCTCGGCGGATGCCTCTCTATCAGGGTCGTCATACAATAGCCCTAAAGACCCCAGAAAGGCGTCTACAGACAATAAAGCCGGATCGTCTGTTCTTAAACCAAAAGCCCATGTCTGAGGATCCCCCTGAAGTAAAGAAATAATAATTCCAACCCGCTGAGATTCCGTACCTGAAGAGACTGGTCTTAAACGAAAATAAAGTTTACAAGACTCTTTAAAATTAAAAAACTGCTTTCTATCCCCAGAAAAACGGTCAGGCAAATGCATTTTTGGTTCAGGAATGACCCTCGGGGAAGTCCGTAACAGATCTTCCTGTGACCTCACCCGAAGGGACAGATCCTGAACCATCTGAGTAAGTTCTTGAATCTGGCTAACTAGAAGCTGGCCAGGATTTGGCCCAACACCGGTGGGATTCATGAGGCCGACAAATCTTCCAACTGAATAAGGGAAAAAATTAAATCCTGTTTAATTTTAAATTTTAGTCTGGCCGGTGATAATGTTATGATTCCCGTACTCCAGACCAGAGGAGATCTTATGGCAGAGGTCTGAGTACTGGAAAGATATGCTGGTTACGGGAGCAGGAAAGCCTAGTAACCCCTGGCGCCCTAACTCAGTTGTCTCGCCCGTGTTATCAGAAATCCCCTGCGAGACTATGGTTGCTTGAGCCCATGGCAGCCGCGTTTGAAGGGCGGATTATGTCTGCCCAACTTCGATGCCCCCTCAGGTCTTAATGGGAGACAAAGGGAAATCCGAGACAGGGTGATAACAAGGGGCCCTCTGACTAAGCAACCAGGCCAGGGGCTACAAGCTAACTAACTTAAACCAAAAGTATGTGCGGACAAACCGCCAGGGAAAAGGACAACCAAAGATCCACTGATCCGTTACTCCTATCCAGCACCGCTGGATACCAGAGTGGATTTGTGGGAGCGGAATCCTCCGCAAAAGCTCCGGAACACAATGAAACTAAATAATAAACAGTAAGCGGTCAAGCCGCAACACACGGCTACGCCGCGACTCACGAACACCACAGGATGTTAAAGGTGCTCGGTCGGACTCCAGGAATAGATGACAACTTCCGAGTACAGGACCACTGAAGACAGGAACAACCGGATTGAGCAGGACTGGAAACTCTCTGTAACTGACACAGCAAACAGGAAGCTATCACCGGCGTCTGTGAGAAGTCCTGAGAGTGCTTAAATTTGGGAGCCCTCCAATCAAGATCCAGACAGGGTAATCACATAATCATGCCGTGCAGCTGCATGCTGTACGGCCAGGATACAATTGAACTGATTAATTAAGACCCAGCAACGGGGAACGCGGTCCGAGCGTGGCGTCCCCGTTGCTAGGGTCTGAGCGGCTCCGTGCGCCCGGCGTCTAGCGTTGCTAGGGAGCCGGCGGCTGTCTGCCTGCGGCGTCCCTAGTTGCTAGGCGCCGGGCCGCACTGACGGGCGGACCCTCGGCGCCTAACACTCAGGTACTGAATCTCAGCGGGTCGGAATTATTATTTCTTTGCTCCAGGGGGATCCTCAGACCTGGGCTTTTGGTTTAAAAGCAGAGGATCCGGCATTGTTGTCAGTAGACGCCTTTCTGGGGTCTTTAGGGCTTTTGTATGATGACCCTGATAGAGAGGCATCCGCTGAGAGTCAGTTACGCGCTCTCAGACAGGGTAGAAATCCTGCAATGGTTTATTCTACGGAGTTTCGCCGTTGGTCGAACGACTGTGGCTGGAATGACCCAGCCCTGCGCAGTCAGTTTCGCCTCGGCTTATCTGAGTCTATAAAAGACAGTCTCCTTCAGTATCCCGCTCCTGAGACTCTCGATAAACTCATGGAGCTTTCTATTAAGATTGATCGTCGTCTCAGAGAGCGGAGGGCTGAAAAAGGAGCACCTGTCAGGTCTACTCCATGTGTATTTTCCATTCCTGAGGACATAGAGGAGCCCATGCAGATGGGTCTCTCCCGGCTGTCTCCAGAAGAAAGAGCCAGAAGGCAAAACTCTGGTCTTTGTTTGTACTGTGGGGGTAAGGGACATTTTGCCCGTAATTGTCCGAATAAGTCGGGAAACGCCTCGACCAAGTGAATTGTGAGGGGGTTCACTTTGGTCTGCAGCTTATCTCCTCGAATAACTCCCTTTTAGTCCCAGCTAAAGTTTCCTTTGGCAGCCTCAGTTCTTCGGTGTCGGCTTTTGTTGACAGTGGAGCTGCAGGGAACTTTATGGACTTAACGTGGGCCAAGGCCTTGGGTATTCCTCAGTTAGCTTTGGGTAGGTGTATCACCATGCATGGTTTAGATGGGAGTCCCTTGTCCAATGGGGTTATTTCCCTCTGTACACCCCCTGTACTACTTACGGTAGGAGCTCTTCATTCCGAAAAAATTGAGTTTTTCCTTACCCATTGCCCAGCAGTTCCAGTGGTTCTGGGTCACCCTTGGCTGGCCTTTCATAATCCCATCATTGATTGGCAGTCGGGGGAGATCTCACAATGGGGTACCATCTGTAATAAGGAATGTATTACATTTCCCGTCAGAATAGCTGCTGCCATTCCCGAAACCATTCCCGAGGAATACCAGGACTTTGTTGATGTATTTTCCAAGGGCAATGCGGACATTCTGCCTCCCCATCGGCCTTATGATTGTGCTATTGAGCTAATTCCTGGTGCCACATTGCCAAAGGGAAGGTTATATGCATTGTCCGGGCCAGAAACTGCGGCCATGAATGAGTATGTTAAGGAGAGCCTAGGGAAAGGATTTATCAGGCCATCTAAATCCCCTTTAAGTGCAGGCTTCTTCTTTGTGGAGAAGTGTGAGTTTCATGTCACGGAGGTATCCTTTTTAGGGTACATTATTTCCCCTCGGGGATTCTGTATGGAACCTAAGAAGCTCCAAGCCATCCTTAGTTGGGCGCAACCCACCAACTTAAAAGCAATTCAGCGCTTTTTAGGGTTTGCGAATTATTATAGAAGATTTATTCATGCTTTTTCCGACCTGGTTGCTCCCATTGTGGCACTGACTAAGAAGGGAGCGGATCCTACCAACTGGTCACGTGAAGCTGAGTTATCCTTTCAGGCCTTGAAACAAGCTTTTGTCTCAGCCCCAGTCCTCAGACATTCCAACCCTGAATTGCCCTTCATTGTTGAGGTTGATGCCTCGGAGGTTGGAGTGGGGGCTATCCTATCTCAGAAGGATCCGGACTCTCTAGAACTACATCCTTTTGCCTTTATGTCCAGGAAATTCTCATCCGCTGAATCCAACTACGATGTTGGTAACCGGGAGTTACTGGCTATTAAATGGGCTTTCGAGGAGTGGAGGCATTGGCTTGAGGGAGCAACACATACCATTTCAGTATTGACTGACCACAAAAATCTTCAGTACATCGAATCAGCTAAGCGGCTGAATGCCCGGCAGGCTCGTTGGGCTTTATTTTTTACTCATTTCAAGTTTATTATCACCTTTAGGCCAGGTTCCAAGAATACCAAGGCGGATGCCCTGTCACGCAGTTTTCTTCCAGTTCATAATAACAGTCCTGTTACTCCCATACTTCCGTCTTCAGTCATTTGGGCAGGCCTCACACAAGATTTATTTACCCAGTTAAAGCAGCTTCAACATCAAGCTCCTGGTAATACTCCTGCTGGTCGTCTTTACGTCCCTGAGTTTTTGAGAGCTACTGTTTTGACTGAGTTTCATGATAGCAAAGTTGCCGGGCATCCGGGGATCTCTAAGACTTTGGAATTAGTCTCCCGCTCAGTATGGTGGCCTGGTCTTTCTAAAGACATTAAGGAGTTTGTTTTTTCTTGTCAGGTCTGTGCACAGCATAAGGTTCCCCGTTCCTTGCCTATCGGGCAACTTATGCCCTTAAATGTTCCTCTCAGGCCATGGTCTCATATTTCCATGGATTTTGTGGTAGACCTCCCTCTGTCAGCCGGATTCCGAGTCATATGGGTGGTAGTGGACCGTTTTAGCAAGATGTCCCATTTCATTGCTCTTCCCCGACTGCCATCTGCCCAGGGATTGGCAGTTTTGTTTCTCCGCCATGTTTTCAGACTTCATGGGTTGCCCACTGATATTGTTTCTGATCGGGGTCCACAATTCATTGCACAATTCTGTAAGTCTTTTTGTGCCTCATTAAAGATGAAATTGTCTTTAACATCCGGCTACCATCCCCAATCCAACGGGCAGACCGAGCGAGTTAATCAATCATTAAAACAGTATTTGCGTTTGTACTCAGCCAAACTCCAGAATGATTGGTCCGAGTTTCTTCCTTTGGCGGAGTTTGCTTACAACAATTCTTGTCATTCCTCCACTAATGTGTCTCCATTATTTTCAGTTTTTGGTTTTCACCCCAGAGCTAATTCTTTTTTTCAACATTCCTCTGTTTCCTCGCTAACCTTAACCTCTCATCTCAGAGTCATTTGGAAAAAAGTGCACCTTGCTCTCAGAAAAGCGGCATTTCGAGAGAAAAAAATTTCTGACAGGCTCCGGCGTCCTTGCACTTTTAAGGTGGGAGATAGGGTATGGTTGTCGACTCGTAACATTAAACTTCGACAAACCTCAGCTAGATTGGGCCCCAAATTTATTGGACCATTTCATATTATTAAAAAAATCAATCCAGTTGCTTTCCGGTTACGTTTACCAAGAGCTCTCCGGATCGGAAATACGTTCCATTGCTCCCTGTTGAAACCATACATTTCTTCCAGTAGATTTCCTCGGAGGATCTCTCAGGGGAAATCACCAGTAGATGTACAGGGTCATCAGGAGTTCTTGGTGGAGAAGGTTCTCGATTCCAAATTGTCCCGGGGTCGGCTTTATTTTCTGGTGCACTGGAGAGGCTATGGTCCAGAGGAAAGGTCTTGGGTCCTGGATAAGGATCTCCATGCCCCGAGGCTCAAGAGGGCATTTTTTCGGGAATTTCCTCGGAAACCTGGCTTTAGGGGTTCCTTGACCCCTCCTCAAGGGGGGGTACTGTTAGGCGCCGGGGTCCGCTCGTCGGTGCGGCCCGGCGCCTAGCAACCAGGGACGCCGTGCGCGTACAGCCGCCGGCTCCCTGGCAACGCTGGACGCCGGGCGCACGGAGCCGCACGGACCCTAGCAACGGGGACGCCACTGACGGACCGCGTTCCCCGTTGCTGGGTCCATTTTAATTAATAGGACACCTGTTTCCTGGCCATGCAGCTAGGCAGCTGTATGGCATCTAATCCAATCAGCCTCTAAACAGCTGATTGGAGGACTCCCTGTTAAATACACTTCCTGGGCTTCTCACAGACGCCGGTAATAGCTTCTTGCATGCTGTATCTGTTTGCTGAGAGTGTTTCCAGTCCTGCTGTATCCGGTCGTTCCTGTTCTCAGTTGTCCTGTACTCGGAAGTCGTCATCTGTTCCTGGAGTCCTGACTGAGCACCTTTGAAACATCCAGTGGTGTTCGTGAGTCACGGCGTAGCCGTGTGTTGCGGCTTGGCCGCTTTATCATTTATTATTTATTATTTGTGTTTCGGAGCTTTTGCGGAGGATTCCGCTCCCACAGATCCACTCTGGTATCCAGCGGTGCTGGGTAGGAGTAACGGACTAGTGGATTTTGGTTGTCCTTTTCCCTGGCGGGTTTCCGCACATACCTCAGCTTTTGTCAGTTAGCTTGTAGCCCCTGGCCTGGTTGTTTAGTCAGAGGGCCCCTTGTTATCACCCTGTCTCGGATTTCCCTTTGTCTCCCATTAAGACCTGAGAGGGCATCGGAGTTGGGCAGACATAATCCGCCCTTCAAACGCGGCTGCCATGGGCTCAAGCAACCATAGTCTCGCAGGGGATTTCTGACAGCACGGGCGAGACAACGGAGTTAGGGCGCCAGGGGCTACTTTCTATTCCCGCTTCCTTCCCCAGCATTACGTTCCAGTGCTCCGGTCCTTGCAATAGGACCTCCTCAGACCAGAGTGCTGGAATCATAACACTGACAAAGGGGGGCAGGGGGTACAGTATGCCTTGTGTCCCCACCTTAATCGGGCTATGATGACAACATTAGCGAATTAACTCCTATGCTGTAAGCATAGTAATTCCAACTATATGAAACTATTTGTAATCATTAGTTTAACTATAGCAGCTAAACAGATCTACATAGTGTGCTACCGCACACTACATTCTGTAGTTCTGATTAACTATAATAGGTTAAACTAAGAAATACAACTGGCATCATCTGTCATCACAAAGACTACCATCACAAAGCGTAACATTGAGTCTATTGATGACACTTCTCTATCGTCCCTGTTTGACTCACTGATCTCTCCTCTTCTCTCTCTCTCCTGCCTTGAACAAGCTACTTCCCTATACAATGCATCCCTTACTTCTGCTCTTGACTCTGTCGCCCCAACAACCACTATTCCCCATCGCAGATCAACACCTCAACCCTGGCACACCAAATGCACAAGATATCTGCGAAAATGTTCACGTACCACTGAGAGACAGTGGAGGAAGGCCGACTTCCTCCACTACAAATTTATGCTTTTATCCTACTTTGCTGCCCTTATCCTTTCTAAACAATCTTACTTCAAAAACCTCATCTGCTCCAAATCCTCAACCCCCCGTGCCTCTCTGCCACTGTCAACTCGATCCTCTGCCCACCCCCATCCCAACACCCATCTTCACTTTCTGCTCTTGACTTTGCACCTACTTCACATCCAAAATTGACTCCATTCATCAGGACATAACATCCCACCAGCATCTGAGCAACCCCCCTCCTCCATTTCCCGACTTCCCCCTCTCCTTCCCTCCTACAAACTTGGACATCTTTCTTCCCTGTATCTGTAGAGGAAGTCATGGTCCTCATCTGATCCTCACCCCCCTCCACCTCCCCACTTGACCCTATTTCCTCCCTCCTTCTCCACTTCCTTTCTTCCTCTGCCTGCTCCCATCTTGCCCATCTACTCAATCTCTCACTCTCATCAGGCACTGTCCCTTCTGCCTTCAAGCATGCACTTGTCTCCCCTATTCTTAAAAAAATCTACCCTCTATCCAACCAATCTCTCCAACTACATACCAATCTCTATTCTTCCTTTTGCCTCCAAACTTCTTGAGCATATTGTCTACAACCGCCTAACTTTTTTTTTTCTTCCCACTCACTGCTTGACCCTTTCCAGTCTGGTTTCCATCCTCAGCACTCCACTGAAACTGCCCTCACGAAAGTCTGCAATGACCTCCTTGCTGCTAAATCCAGGAGGGCCACTACTCTCTGCTTATTCTCCTTGACCTCTCTGCTGCTTTTGACACTGTAGACCACCCTCTCCTCCAGCAAATCCTTCACTCCCTAGGTTTGCATGATACTGCTCTCTCCTGGCTGTTCTCCTGCATTTCTGACTGCTCATTATCTGTCTCCTCTCATGACTCAACCTCCCGCCCCCCTTTCTCTACCAGTAGGTGTCCCCCAAGGTTCTGTTCTTGGGCCTCTCTTTTTCTCTCTCTACACATCCTTATTAGTTGAGCGCATTAGCTCTTTTGACTTAAAATATCATTTCTACTCTGATGATACTCAAATCTACCTTTCCACCCCTGACCTCTCCCCTGCTCTCCTCATATCTCCAACTGTCTCTCTGTTATCTCCTCCTGGATGTCCCCACACTTTCTTAAACTTAACATGTCTAAGACTGAGCTGATCATCTTCCCTCCCTCCCACATAACCTCACCTCCCACAATTTCATTATCCATTGATGGCACAACTGTTTCTTCTAGCCCCTAAGTGCGATGTCTTGGAGTAATCCTTGTCTCCTCCCTCTTCTTCAAACCATACATTCAGTACCTCTCACAAACATGCCATTTCCATCTCAAAAACATCTCCAGGATCAGATCCTTTCTCACCTAGGATACTACTAAGACCCTTATCCACTCACTGTTCATCTCCAGATTGGACTACTGCAATCTCCTCCTATCTGGCCTCCCTCAAAAATGCCTCTCCAATCTATCCTCAATGCTGCTGCCCATCTCATCTTCCTCACCAAACGTACTACATCCACATCCCCTCTCTTGCAGGAACTTCACTGGCTACCCTTCCCTTTCAGAATCCAATTCAAGCTTCTTACAATCACCTAAAAATGCCTTATCTACTCTTCTCCCTTTAACATCTCTGACCTTATCTCTTTACATTCCCACCCATCCTCCGCTCTGCTAATGCTCGCTGTCTATCCTGCTAACTAATTACCTCCTCCCACTCCTACTTAATTTTTTTTGCATGTGCTGCTCTCTAACTCTGGAATGCTCTACCTCTCCCCATCTGACTCTCCACCTCTCTACAACACTTCAAACGGGCTCTCAAGACCCACTTCTTCACCAAACCCAGCCAACTCTACTCCTGACTTCTTGTCTATGCTCACTGTCTACCACTTCTGTGTCACCCCGGTCTGTTAGCACCTCACCTTTTAGATTGTAAGCTCACAAGAGCAGGGACTTCTTTCCTCATGTGCCTTTCCTATTCTTACTTACACTATCTTATACTCCGTACTCCCTTTGATGGCACCTAACCCTGGGTTTTCTATACCTGTCCTATATTGTCTTGAACTGTAAGTGCAGTTTTCTTGTTTGCTCATTTGATTATGCACTGTGTAATGGGCGCTGTGGGTCCCATGTGGCGCCATATAAATTAAGGATAATAATAATAATAATATATTGATTGTACAATAACAAGACTTTCAAAGCAGGAGGATACAGCTCCATATATTAAGTGACTGACAGTGATGAGGTTGACAGTTAAAGTCATGTGTACAACTATACGATAATTTAACTGAAGTTGTACATATCTTCTGTATGTATGTTAGCCAATAAAACAAGCAAGTTGGTTCAACAGCCCAGAAACACTCCCCAAACAAACACACATACATACAGACACACACACACACACACACACACACACACACACACACACACACACACATGCAACACTGCTTTGATCTCATGCTGTACTATATCTTTGTATTTGATTTGTTGTGTCATTTAAAATCTCATTATCCTGTAGTACATAATTGCTCCCTTGTACAGCTTACTTGGAATTTATTATGAGCAGTACCTTACAACAAATTCCTTATGCATTTGAGGTGCCCACTGGTTAAGACCTGGGAAACACCAAAAGATTTAAACACTAGAACCCCAAACTAACCAGTGCTGGAATCTGCTGTCTAACCTCTAGTCCACTCCATATGTTCTAGACATCTTTGCATTTTATAATTTTTTTCCTGCAAATTTAATCATTTGGCTTATAGATAAGATTCAATGGTATTATAAAGAAATAAGCCACTACTGACACTACTTAGAAATTGGAGAATCAAAATGATTTAACCATTCATGATTAATTACATTGGTCAACAAAACTTTGTTGCATTTATATCGGCAACTTGTTCTAAACTAATTTGGGTGTGCTGATTTCAAATCTGAATTTAGATTTTCTCTATTAGCTACACTGTACAGTGTTTTTGCAATTCAATATTTCTTTTTTTATCTTATTGTTCAAAATACAATTCAACAATTACAAATTGGATACTATCTTGGATTCCATCTTTGTGAAGATATTATTCATGTACTGTATGAACAAAAACGTGGAGATGCAATATGCATATAAGATAGAAAATACAGCAAAATAAAAGCACTTGTTTGGAGTATTAAACATTTATTCAATGCAGTAAAATATTAGTATAAATGTAATGCAACAGGTAATGCACCAAAATTGATATAGATGGCATGCAATGTTCAAATGGGTTTTATGCAGACAAGAATTTGTGCTTTAAGCTCCTGGGTTTGTGTACTTGCACAAGACAGCCTCGTTTCATGCCCCAGCAGTAGTCTGGCATCATATTCTTGTCCCATTGCCATTGATAATGCTGTTCCATCATCAGCAAGTCTAGATGGAAGTGCTCTCCCTGTTCTTGGTAAGTTGATAGAGGTAACTGTACAGAAAATGTATCTTTATACTCATGTTGCACCCAAGATTGCGGAAATCCAACAACATTCTTTTAACCAAATACATCTTGATAAAATCCTTGGACAAGGCCTAAACACATTGATGAAGCTTTGCTGAGCACTTTTAACATTAAAAAAAATGTATTTTCAACCGCCATTGGAGTTGAAGTGAGAAAGACTTTTAAAGCCTGATATATTGCTCTGCACAGCACTACCAGCTCAGTGTGTTACAGACCACAAATTGCAGTACTGCTGCCACTGAGTAATCATCCAGCCCAGTAATTGATGCTCTACTTTCCCGGATACAAACAGATGGCTACTGTTTAAGGAGGAGGTGTGCTGCCACAGCTCTCTTTCTGCCAACAGACACAACAGACACTGACACATAAGCTGCTTACCAGTGTCAAACAATAAGGTGGTGGAGCACAGAGAGTTGCTGCTTGTGCACCGAATGGGCACAGCATATAGCAAAAACAAGCTGCCACACCAACAACCTATAACAGGTAACTGAGCTTGATGAATACATGTATCATAAATACTATGATCTTTGGGTATAAAGTAAGTAGTAATTACAGCTCCATGGTGTGTTGCAAGATACATCTAAAATCCTGATTAAGTAGTTAGATACTTTATTTCCAACTCTGCCTATTAAAGGAAAAAGGAAAAAAGTGTTGGGACAATAACATTCCTTTTAGTTACCAAGAAAGTTTTGTATAAATTCCACAAAAGATAGCCATGCTGCCTTCTCATTGTTATTCATCTTCCTCACAAATTCATCATCATGTACAAAGACATGAATTTGAGGTCAATTCAACATACCAGCTTTGATCTTCTCGAATGACAAAGCAGGAAAAGCAGCAACTATTTGTAAAAAAACATTTCCTCATAATTATGACACACAATATGCATAGCCCATTACTTGTCTTGGTTGCCAAGGGGAACTTCAAAATAGGTTTTAGAAGCATGCCTTACAAATAATAATATATTCCACATTTTATGAGGTAGTATGTAGACAGACATAACACAGTCATAACAGAAGGCATCAGGCTTATTTAAACATATCTCTCTACTTGAAGAAGTCATGATCTGATCTGAAGAACAGAAAACAGGTGTTTTGTTACAATCAAATACATATAAGATTTGAATTTTGCTGCATTTAATAAGGGCAACTGATTGAATGCAGATCACAAGATGGCTTTTCGGCAAAAATCAAAAGTTGCAAATTGCATGATAACTATACTGTAGCATGTACAGAAAAACTATTTCAGATTTAAAATCACTGTTGAAAAAAATACATAGAAACAGTAAAATAAATATCATGCAACAAAAAATTTTAAAAAAATTGTTGCTTAGTGTTATAGGGTAGATATATACATATAAAAGATAGATAGATAGATAGATAGATAGATAGATAGATAGATAGATAGATTCTGTAGAGCAAGTATGTTTCCATAAACTATGAAAATAAATGATTAAAAAATAAATATTTTCTTTCCTTTTATTTATGTTGGAAACAAAACTCTTTTAAATATCTACACTACAGCGACACTCATCACCAGGGGACATGTCTATTAAAAAGGATATTTAAAATAAATAAATTATTAAATGTTTTACAAATGTAGCTCAATGAAATTCATATAATTTCAAAGAAAAGTAATGCATTCAGAATCATCCAAGGAATTTACATAAAAACAGAGTTTCACTTAGAGTCATTCAGAATAGACTTTTGGGAAAATAAGACAATTTCGAAGCAGTCATAAGAAAAAGAATCTTATTCGACAGTAACTTTCTAGAGAACCAAATTTGCATATTAATAAAGGATTAAAGTGTCCATGAAAAATTTGGAAGCAGTTACTTTCTGTTGTCTATTTTGTTCTGCTCATAAACATATTTTCTAATAAAAGGAACTTGTTTCACTGAAGCTATTGGAACAAGTCTCTAAGGTTCTATGTTCCAATACAACACATGGAATTTTTATAACTGCAAGTGATTGAAAGAAACCCCTTTGACTTTATTCTCTTAAAACAAGTAAAGGGTATACTCTAACAAATTAGAATTCTTTTGAAATATTGGTGCAGGATGGATCTTTTATAAAGACTAGGGATTTCTGTGAACAAGACAAGTGTACATAAAATTGTCAGTTTTCAAATATGTTCTGTATTATTACTTAACCAGATAAGAGGCCAATGTAATTATAAGATACAGGACATGTTCATGTAATTATTTTGTCTGCAATTAAAATCCAATTTGTTTCTCAAAACACAGCAAAATGGATTAACCATCAACAAAATGTAGTAGGAGCATAACCTGCTGATTAAGTATATTTCAATTATTAGCATTTTAAATACTACTAATTTAAGAAGTAAACTGATGTTTCTACTGTAAAAGGTACTAAGTCACAAGAAGAACCACAATTAGCAGCCTCATTTGTTAAGTGAAGGACCACATTCATTGATGTGGTCAGCTGATCAGTGCCCATGATCAGGAATAAGAGGATTTCATGTATTCTTGGTATTCCTTGATTATTGGAGGAACAAAACACTCACTGTTCCCAGCCAATCAGATATAATGTGGCCATATTCTTAAACAAAATTTCAGGTGTGTGCCCAGCACTAGATACTAACATTCATGGAAAGGATGCTCCTTCAAAATTATTTGTATACCCCTTGGCTGTCAAAATAGTTTTTTTACATATTGTTTTAATAATTTTTCCTTTCTATGAGTAAATGTGCTGACTGTTTCCAAACAGATACATATTAAAAAGTCTTTGTTTTTACTGCATCTAAGATCCTGTGCCTCTTTAAGGTCTTTACTCAAGCATAAATATTCCTTAAAATTGGACTCTGCAATTCACCTAGATCCTATGGTTACAATAGAACCCTAATTCCACCTACCACACATATGTTCTAGAAGGCATTCTTCATTTGAACACATATCTATCTGCTTTTACAGTTGAGTATTTTCTAACATTATACCTTTTCTTGTAAACGTATTATCTCTGCCCCCCACAAGACTGGATTTATGTGTTTTGTGCTTATCTGTACATACTGTACTGCTTGTTCTGCTGACCCAGATTTTATTGTAGGTTGCCCTATAAATGTCCACTGTCATACTATTCAGTACACTTTAATTTTCTTTTATGGTGAATGTGTTGCTTGGTAATATCTTCTTATCTGTTCTAAAGGCCCATTTATCATTCCTTAAGATCGGTGAAAATATTATTAATGAAATAATTATGTATGGAAGGCATTCATGATATAGGGCAGTGGTTCTCAAACTTATTTGAATCATGACGCCCTAGAGTATCAGATTTTTTTTCATTGCACTCCTAGGCATAAAGTTTCTTATTGAGAAATGTAAAAATAAATATTATATTAAGTACATTGCTTTTATATATCATCCTTATGTTCAGTTATGTGACAAGGGACAAGATTTGTTTCTGTTTGTCCACATATTTCATAATTGACAGCCGCCAGCACTGGTTTTGCCTATTACATTGACCATAAATAATTTGAATTGGTCCTGGACCACCAATCCAAGGTACCCATGCAAGTATCCTGAGGCACCACAGGGTGCTAAGGCACACAGTATGAGATCCACTGATATAGGGAATGCAGGGGATATCACTGATATTTTCTGAATTCCTTTAACTCCCAATGTGGCACACAGTCCCCATACACTGTTATGAGGACCTACATTCACCAATCTCACTACTTTCAGCCAAGTGCCTACTTCCAACAGTGCACATGCTTGAAATCAGTTTATGCATACACAGTAACACTGCCATGTCAATGTTAGTAATGTGCAGCAAAAATGTCAATGGTAGGGCTCGTGGAGACACCTGCTTGTCAAAGCGGCAGTCCTTACACCGGAGCAATGTTGAGCTTGGTGTCCACCACCACAATTTGTAGGGATTTGGACACATAGTTAACAGAGGGGCTTTAGGTGCCGAGTATTGAATATGCCCTCCTAGTGAAGATCCTTTTCAGTTTTAATATACAAAAATGTATTTAAATTTGATATATTCTTCATTTAACATGCAGTCACTGCTTTTTCTATATGTATGTTTATAGAATTAATTTAATTTTTACATTTTTGCAAGTTGTGAATTTTACTTTTATCTGGAAGAGAATGGAGTAGACAAAAATACTATAGAAAGGCAGGATCTGCCTTTATGAGCTTATACTTTAATCTGTATTATGTACTGATAGAAATAGGAAAAAAATTATAATGTCTATGGGATAAATATATCAATAAAAAGTGAAATTTAAAATCCTATTGTTCCTTTTAACAATATTAAATATATTAGCAATTAATTTACTTTGAAATGTTGAGGTATTTTTGTCATTATAATGTTTCTGTTATCTGTTAAGCACTAATTATATCAATTTTACGCTGAATTTCTAATTTTACACTGTATATATTATACAAATTGAAAAGATAAAAATGTAAATGTTGAAATATGATTTGTTTTTTGGATGGTGAACATCCCATATATTGTGACTTTGTTTCAAATATATCCATGGGGAATGAAATATCCCCAGCAGCAGTGATGGATTGCTGTCAGATAATAGACCTGCAAGCAGTTAGTGACCATTTAGCATGCTAAGGAGTGTGTGTGGAGATTGTAATGAATAACATAACACTTTTGTTTCTCCCTTAGGGAAAAGAAATATCTGCCAAAGTATAACCTACTGTAATTATCAGGTAAAATATAGCTTCATTGGAAGGTGAAGATATTAATATTCCCATCATACCAATGAAGGAAGAAAATTTATATTTAAAGCACATTAAAACACAAATTAACATATTTTTAAACATTAACCATTTATCACATTATTACCTATCATGACAGAATCCAATTTTAAAATATGCTGTTTAAAAATGTAAAAAATGTTCAAAGCTGAACATATCAGCATTACATTATCACCATGTATATATATATTAGAGCAGAAATAAATTACACTCGCAGGACTTGAACAAGATGTGGTTTTTTTTCAAAGCATCAACATTATGGTTCACTTATTATAGTAGAAAACATTTTGTTTGGTTGCCAACTATGCAAGTACTTTGAGTGATGTTTCTGCAGTTTTTTCTGGATATGAGAAACTTGTAATGCCGTGAGAACAATAGCATAATATGATAGCGAGTGATGAAGGAATTACCAATAAACCTGAATGGGATAAAGAACATACTAGGTCTAACATTTTAGGGTATATTTTGTGCCAAAGTGCAAGTTGATAACCATATACAGTAATTTAGTCTTGTACCAAAACGTACTTAGAACATGCTTATCTATATAACTGTACTTTCAATTGGTTCAGTTGGTATCTGTAAATTACTGAATTGGTTGTCTCATCTAATTTGGAGGAGTGGTGTGATAATGTCGATATTATCTTAAACCATAAAGCTATACCTTTAAACACACTTTTACCATGGAGCCACTGCGGCCGCTAGACTTAATATACACGCTACGCACTTTGTACGCTATTTGCGTACAGAGTCCCGTACGTTGTACGTACTTAGCGTACACACGCCGTGCTGGGTGTACAAAGTACGCACAGTGTGCGCACACACTCTTGATAAACTTTAAAACTTATTCGTAATGCAATGCAATGTTATTCTTACACTCTAAACCATGTGCCGCAAAGCACTGTAATGATGTTACGCCTTAAACCTTACGCAGCGCTGACGGTATAAAGTACTTACTGTGCGTACACACCTTATCAATACACTCTTAAACCTTATACAGTTAAATACACTTTAAACCCTAGCAGGGAAATGAGGACACAACACCGATTTGTAGTTGACCACTGGGTTCTAACACCAGAAGTGGATTAATTGAAAGGGGATAACAGTACAAGCTATACACTACAAGGCTAACAAGATAAATCTACAACAGAATAATGGCTACAGTCAATGTACATACGTGAGAATGTTCGCTTGCGCAACCTGGACCAGTCCTCCACTCATCAGGTAGATAGCATTCAGAGTCTTCTGACCAGCCAGGCAGCAACAGGCTTTTTATACATTACTTCCATATAAAATACAATGGTCACTGTAATCCCTTTGTCTATTGGACACAGAGATGCATCTCTACATTACAGGAGAGGTCATAGGTTGATTTGAAAAGGTTGGCGATGTCTTTCTAAACTGCTCTTGTGGGTGGTCTCCTCTGGATTCCCGCCACATACATAATATACAGTAAATACAGTTTATATCTATATTCTACTTCTGCACATAACTATACGCAGGAACATGCGATCTTTCTCTAACCAACACCGGAATGTTACCCTTAAAATACCCTACACCTGGATACTAGACATCACCCTATAACCTTTGTCTGTCCCTTCCTATCATGTAAAGGTGAATCCGTTAGTCCTGGAATCATTTAAACTGTTGATACTTGCTGATGTGGTGCAGGGGAGCTATGTGTACAAAGTGCACTATTTGGGTTAAATATGTAATGTTCTGATAACCCTCTATGCGCTCACAAACTCCGCCGTAAATACCCATACCACGCGCAGGAACGCGGGAGCGATCATACGCAAATTGCGGATATGTGCATGCACGGCGGAACAAGTGCACGCGCAGCGGGTATGTGTGTGTGGTTAGTACATGATGTATGCGTTACAATATTTTTCGACTTTGACAGTCCACCCTTTGGCAGTCAACAATAACTGCCACTTATCTAAACACTAAACAGAAAAATATATAATACAATATCTACAAATGATTGGACGGTATGAGGAGAGGTATAGGTGGGAAATGTATGACCTAGTGGGATAGTAAAAGCATGTGTGTATGAATTCATGTCTGAGGGACATGTATCATCGTGCCGTATATGTTCTAGATAAGCTTCGAGGTATTGCGAAGTATACACTAAATCCTTCTCATCCCATATTAAGGGTCTGTAAGTGGGCCAACAAACACTACTGAGCTCTTTTCGGCTTCTTGTTCCAACAAATGGGGTGCACATTTAGTTGATGATACATGGAGGGGGAACATATGTGAGTGCTAATATATCTGGATATCACCTGTCGACTATGTGTGTCACTAACTGAAGGTTGTAAAGATGAAGATAGGACACATATCTAAAATACATTCACATAACATTTGCGTAATCATTCTTGGGTGTTGATCGAAGTCTTTTCCGGATCGGTGTATTTTTGCTGAGGGGGAAACACAGGAAAAATGGGTGAAAGAAACGGGCCATGGAATTCATTTGCAATCCTTATAACATTGTCTCTATAGATGGGTCGTAAATTAAATCTGTTGCTGTAACAATGCCCCCGCTCCTTAGACTCAATTTTGTGCCGTGCTTGCGCTGCGTTAGAATTCAAACACACCTAAATATCAAGCCAATAATTATGACGACTTCCCTGGATACAAAGGAGAAACTTTCCTACACTCATAATGACATTTTGAGACCATTCTCCTAAACCTGAGAACCAATTGCGTGGGTTCAACCATGAGACCCAGCCGGTCAGTTCATTACTCACAGCAGTCAGGGTAAGGTTGTGTCTCCTTCGGAACTCCCACTTCAACTGCAAGATATCGTCCATCTTTTGATCAATGATCTCGGTTGGGTCATCAGTGCTGTTTGTAATATACGTGCAGCACTTCACAACATATTGAGTAGCCAATGTGACACAGTACCCACCCGTCACGGCTGTGATATAATTGAGGACCATCCTGTGCTGGATCAGTTCTGTCTTGTAAGCTTGCAACTCCCTACCCATATACCTGAAGGTGTCATCATACATCTCAGTGATATTATCTATCAGGTTCGCTAGCACATGGATGTACCTATAATTTATAATTCCTCTGGCAGTACGGGTGATATCTAATGCGAGAAGGAATTGAATCCAGGTGGATTCGTGGATCAAATCAGAGGCTACGTGCTCTGTCCTATCTATGAGGTGTCTCTTAACGATGTGTTCATAATGAGTATGAGTATAAGGAGCTTGAGCACTGCGGTGAACGTCTTTCATCTTATCATGGGTTATGGTCATGACCTCGGGCAACACTCTTGCAATGTAACACAATCCCTCTGAGTTTGGGGTAAGCCACTTATACGCCTTCCTCCCACATATGAAATAAGCATCATCAGGGAGAACATATGGGACAGAATATGACATTACCATATTGCAAACTTTCCAAGTGAAAAATCCTATCCCTAACTCTCTCATCTGTTCAGTATAAGTATCAGGCTGTATGATATGAGCACAGTACCCTGGCGATACTTCTCCAACCAGCATGGTCTTACTTCCTTGAGTATACCTTTACCGAAAATACCTTCCACTGTTGGCTATTTGGCGTATAAGTTCAGAGTCTACTGGTATTCTATCAGCTCTGTGCGAAAATGCCATGGTTTGGTTATTCCATGTCACCTCCCAATTTCCCGGCTTTCGGGAATTGGAAATGTTGAAACACACTAAGGATCTATCTACATGATACTGATGGAGCTTCAAACTAGGGGGCCTAGAAATATTAAATTTCTTGTCCATCGGTCTCCCACCCCGTTATTCAAGTACCTCATCTATTGCTAAAGGGTATGGTACTAATCCTGACTTGCTCTGACCTTGAGGTACTTGTGAGCACACCCAGCATTCTGTCTGATTTAAGACCTTACCCACTAGTAAATGGTAATCACTCAATGGATGACGGTCCATGTTGATATTAAGGCTGGACTGACATCTCTGGATGCACCCATCCTCAACTATGTTCTCACAATTCTTACAAATGCAATCTTCCTCAGCCAATAACCCTTCACAGTGCCTCCTAGTTTCCTGACTACCAGATCGTTTTCTGATACTCGCCTTTGCTCGATTGATGTGTTGCTCTTGGAATTCTACAAATCCGTCCTTGCCATCAGAACCCATTCCAGATCCTCTCTCGACCTCACTGGTACTCTCACCAAAACAGACTGCTCTGGTCAACAACAGGGTTAACAAGAAAACCCGGAACGCAGTCTCTTGGGGTAAGTCCATCTTGTTAAGGGGAGAGAAAGGGAACAAGAAGGGGGAGGAAATGGGAGATGGAGAAAATAATAAAAAGGAAAAAGAAAACTGGTGCGACAACTGCCTCTGGTCTTGTTGTTCTCCGCGCTCAGGTGCCATGACAACAGTCCTGCCTCTCAGCCTTCCCGGAACAGACACTCCAGTGATACGATGTTCTCTACACTCTGCTCTTTGTCACGGGTTCTCTCTTGGTCAGCGACCTTCTTACAGTGGGACAAGTGGACCCAAGTCTCTCTTTCGGCAACCTTTAATGCTGTCGTGCTGGTTAGTAAGACTTGGTACGGTCCTTCCCACCTGTCAATGAGGCAACGTGAGTGTAGAAAATTTCGAATCATTACATAATCCCCAGGTTCAATGTCATGACAATTACTGTTTGGTAGGTCAGGAATCACCAGCTTTAGATTTCTGTTTTGATTCCTCAGCTGCTGGCTCATCTTAACCAAATATTTTACAGTCACTTCGTTATTGCATTTCAAATCATCCTAGGGGTCAATCATTACATGGGGTTGTCGACCAAAAAGAATCTCAAAGGGTGATAGGTTAAGTGGGGACCTGGGAGTGGTTCTGATGCTGTACAATACAAGTGGCAAAGCTTCTGGCCACAACAATCCAGTTTCAGCCATCACTTTGCTCAGCTTGTTCTTAATAGTGCTGTTTACTCTCTCCACCTTCGCACTCGCCTGTGGGCGGTACGGAGTATGCAGATTGCTATTAATTCCCATCAGTTTGCACATAACCTGAAAGACTTCACCTGTAAAATGGGTACCCCTTTTAATTATTCTAGGGATTCCATATCTGCACACGAATTCCTGCACAATTTTCTTTGCAGTGAACGTAGCAGTATTTGTGGTAGCAGGGAACGCTTCTACCCAATTGGAAAACACATCATTACAGACTAACACATATTTAAAATTTCTGCAGGGTGGTAACTGTATGAAATCAATCTGTATTACCTGGAAAGGGCCATCTGTCGGCAGGATATGGGATGGTTCTGTTGGTATTGACTTTCCAATATTCTTCCTCAAGCAGATAAGACATGTCATTGCTCTCTTACCCGCATGAGAAGAGAATCCTGGCGCACACCAGTAGGCTCTCACCAGCTTACACATACCCTCTTTACCCAGATGAGTCAGACCATGTGCCACCTCAGCTAAGCTTGGAAGATATGCTCTGGGGGCTACTGGCTTACCCTGTCCATCTGTCCAGAGTCCTGAGGACTCCTGGCCATATCCTTTTGACCTCCAGACTGCCTTTTCCTGTGGTGAACACAAATTTTGCATCCACTCAATTTTTGTGTGTTGACGGTGTTGAATATCATCAGTGATGTGATATCTGTTTGTATGGGGGTGCTGGCTGCTGATCTAGCAGCTTCGTCTGCCCGCTGTTACCAAGTGACACTGGGACTTGACTGTAAGTGTGGGCTTTGCACTTGATAACAGCCACTCTGTCTGGTTTTTGTATTGCTGTTAGAAGCCTTTTTATATGGGATGCATGCGCTACAGGTGTGCCAGCTGCCGTCATGAAATTTCTGAGGCGCCATAGGGCCCCGAAATCATGCACTACTCCAAAGGCATACCTAGAATCTGTATATATATTGGCTGACTTACCCTTGGCCAGTTCACACGCTCTGGTTAGGGCGACCAGCTCAGCAACTTGTGCTGAGTGCGGTGGGCCCAGGGGCTCAGCTTCTATGATACCTCTGTCATCTACGACTGCGTATCCAGTACACAGGTCTCCCGAGTCTGTCTGTCTGTGGCAACTACCGTCAGTGTAAAAAGTAAAATCTACACCTTCCAGTGGGTTGTCACTAATGTCGGGTCCTGCAGTGAAAGTTTGGTTCAGATATTCCATACAATCAAGTGAGTCAGTGTCTGTACTAAATCCTTCTTCACCATCATTCTCATCCTCCACCCTTTGTGCCTGTCCAGGCACACCTGGCAGATAAATTGCAGGATTTAGTGCGCTGCATCTCTTTATGGTGATGTTTACAGGGGCCATTAGTGCTAATTCCCACCTTGTAAACCGTGCAGATGAGACATGTCTGGTTTGGGCAGAGTTCAGTAAGGCTGACACTGCATGAGGTGTATGGATGGTCAGGCTGTGTCCTAACACTACGTCTTCGCTTTTTCTCACTAGCAAAGCTATCGCTGCAGCAATTCGCAAGCATGTGGGGAGAGGCCGCACTACGGTGTCCAACTGTGCACTGTAGTAAGCTACCGGCCTGCTGGCATCACCATGTCTCTGGGTTAGGACACCTGCCGCACACCCAGCACTTTCCGTACCGTACAATTCAAAGGGTTTCCCATAATCTGGCATGCCTAATGCAGGTGCCTGTGATAAGCACTGTTTAAGTCTCAAATGCCAGTTCGGACTCATCTGTGTGAGAGATCCGATCTGGTTTGTTCGAGGAGACCATTTCCTGCAAAGGTAAAGCCAGTATGGAGAACCCTGGGATCCAGTTTCGGCAGTACCCACACATTCCAAGAAAAGTGCGGATTTGTTGCTGGGTTTGTGGCAGAGTCATGTCGCGAATCACCTGTATTCTATCAGCGGTGAGGTGTCTAAGTTCTTGTGTCAAGCAATGTCCCAAATATTTTACCTTGGTCTGGCACAACTGCAACTTGTCCTTTGAAACCTTGTGTCCCGTATTAGAAAGATGAAACAGAAGCTGTTTCGTGTCTTTCAAGGACGATTCGAGTGAATCAGAACACAGCAGTAAGTCATCTACATACTGTATTAATACTGACCCGCTCTCAGGTTGAAAGGTTTGTAAACAGTCATGCAAAGTCTGGGAGAAAATACTCTGCTCTGTGTAAAGGCTTGTATTTTTTAAGTGCTGCTTGGATTTCTAAGTGTGAGTTGTAAACAGCAAAAAGGTGAGTTCTGATTAATCTCTGTCTATCCATATAGGGATAGTAATATTGTGAGAGAAAGTTAATCTGAATCTGATTGTTTGTATCTATACTGTTTCTTTTTTATTTTAATATATCTGTACTGGGTTTTTTTTTGGAGGGGAAAAAAAGGTGTGAGGTGAAAAGCCAGAGGGGTTAACTCAGGTGTGAGTAATCAGGAGGAGGAGGGGCTGACTAAAGCAGCTGGCTGAGCCTATATAAGTAGTGATTAGACTCTTTGGAGCTTGCTCTGTGTAAAGGCTTGTATTATTTAAGTGCTGCTTGGATTTCTAAGTGTGAGTTGTAAACAGCAAAAAGGTGAGTTAGAATACAGAAAAAGGTGAGTTTTATAATACACAATCAGGAACACACATTTGCAGTACCATTAAACTTCTGGTGAGGCTGCAAGGGGCTGACCTTGTGAGTGAGAGGGTCTCTTACTTGAAGTAGCAGAGGGGCTGTGATTGTGCGTGTGTGAGGGGCATTTTTTTTTAAGCAGGAGCTGGAAGCCGAGTGAAAAGGAGGTGCAGTGAGCTGGAACAACTGCAACTGCTAAGTGGAGTATAGGTGCCGTAGGAGAGAGTACTACGGCTGCATAAAAGTGAAGGTCCAAGAACCGCACAAAGATAGATAAGTATAAGCCAGCTTAATTATTGTATAAGTGAGATTGCTTGTCTTCTACTTTTTATTTTTGCTGCTTTTTCTTTGAGAGTAACAGGGAGTTAGACCTTACAAACAATATGGGAGGGGCTGTGACTGGGGACCTCACTCAGTGCATGTCGTGCAAGATGTATGCACACCTGGAGCTACCGGCCCAGTGTGATTACATCTGCATGAGGTGTGTGCGAACAGTTGCCCTGGAAGCCCAGGTAACTGATCTAGAGCAAACCGTTTCGCGACTGAGGGAGATTCACAATCTCTAGCGTAGTTTAGACAGAAAGGTGGAGGAGTTGCGGGAGGGGTCACTGGTAGAAGAGGATGATGATCAGGTAGCCAGTTGGGTCACAGTTAGAAGGAAGAAAAAGAGGGGGAGGCTCGACATCTCCGAACTATCAAACCCGAACAAATTTGCCCGACTGGACGAGGAATCGGAGGATGATAGTGAAGAAATGACGGTGCCGGAGGAGACTGCTCCCTCTAGCATCCAGAGGAGCGGTCCCTCTGGTGCGGTTGGGATAAAAGATAGTGAGGTACCTAGCCAGATGGTGGAGGTAGGGGATTCTATCATCAGGAAGGCAGATAGTGCAATCTGCTACCGGGACCATGATCGCCGTACAGTCTGCTGTCTCCCGGGTGCTCGGGTACGGCACATCGTGGACCGGGTAGATAGATTGTTGGGAGGGGCTGGGAAAGACCCGGCGGTCTTCGTGCACATTGGCACCAATGACAAAGTTAGCGGAAGGTGGGATGTTCTTAAGAAAGACTATAGGGACTTAGGAAAGAAACTGAAGGCAAGGACATCTAAGGTAATATTCTCTGAATTATTACCCATGCCACGCGCTAGTCCAGGGAGGCAGAGAGAGATTAGGGAGGTAAATGTGTGGTTTACGGATTGGTGCAGGAAAGAGGGGTTTGTGTTCCTGGAACTCTGGGCGGATTTCTCAGTCAGGCGCCATCTCTTTTGTCGTGACGGATTGCACCTGACTGAGGAGGGGGCAGCGGTGCTGGGGGGGAAGGATGGTTAGAAGGTTGGAGGAGATTTTAAACTAGGAGCCTGGGGGGAGGGTTTAGCTATAAACTACGGGTCATGAGTGAGAATAGTGGGGATGACGGTAGTAAACGAAATGGGAGAGAAGTTGGGGGGAGGGTAAGAGCAGGCGGTAAGGTTACTAACATGGGTACTAAAAGAGATTTTACCAAAACACTAACCAATGACGATTACAGGTCATCATTGCTACATAAGATGAAAGATGTCCCTAACGCAAGGGAAAATACTTATCTTAGTTGTATGTATGTAAACGCCAGAAGCATTACTGGTAAAAAGGGTGAACTAGAAATACTTGCAGCAAGCAAACAGTATGATTTTATAGGCATTACTGAAACTTGGTGGGATGAATCTCATGATTGGACAGTCAATCTAGAGGGCTATACACTGTTTAGGAGAGACATACTAATTAAAAATGGTGGAGGGGTGTGTCTTTACGTAAAGCCGTTTTTAAAACCTGATATACGGGTAGATATTCAGGAGGGGACTGTAGACACTGTCGAGACATTATGGGTAGAAATTGCATGCGGGGGAAAAGGAATAAAAAAGTTAGTATTGGGTGTATGCTATAGGCCGCCTGGTACCAACGCATCTGATGAGGAATTGTTACTAAAGCAATTTGAAAGAGCAGCAGGAGTAGGAGACATAGTAGTGATGGGAGATTTTAACTATCCAGAGATAAACTGGAAAAACGATTCATGTGATACTGCTAGGGGCAATATGTTTTTAAACACACTTAATAATAACTACTTAGTCCAACTAATTGAGGAACCAACTACAATGCAATCTTAGACCTGGTATTAACAAACAATGGGGATTTGGTATCAGGTATTATAGTAGGGGAACCCATAGGAAACAGCGACCACAATATGGTCACATTCAATATCAGTTTCCATAAACAGCCCTATACTGGCTCAACTAGGACTCTAAACTTTAGCAAAGCAAATTTTGAAAAGATAAGGGTATTTTTCAGGGATATTGAATGGGAAGGTTTGTTTTTAGGAAAAAATACTACGGAGAAATGGGAGGTACTAAAATTCCTGCTAGCTAAAAATACACTCAAATTTATTCCTATGAGCAGCAAAAAAAGGAATAAAAATCATAAACCGATGTGGCTTAACAAAAAGATTAAGGAATTTATAGGCAAGGAAAGGCGAGCATTTAAAAAATACAAATCTGACAGGGAAGCAGAGTCATTTCAGCACTATAAGGAATTTAACAAAATTTGCAAAAAGAAAATAAGAGCGGCTAAAGTAGAAACTGAAAAACTAGTAGCAAAGGAAAGCAAAGCGAATCCTAAAAAAATATTTAAATCCATTAATAGCAAGAGATTAAAGAAGGAGAGTATAGGCCCTTTAAAAGACTAGTTGGGAGTCTTAAGCAAAAATAACATAGCGGACACACTAAATGAGTTTTTTTCAACAGTATTCACTAGAGAGGACCCAATTCAGGGACTGACACACAATCTCAATAATGAGAATATCCCACTGATAGGTACTTATTTAAGCGAGGAAGTAGTCTGTGACCGATTAAAACATTTAAAGATTAATAAATCACCAGGGCCCGGGCCCGATGGTATTCACCCAAGGGTTCTAATGGAGCTTCACTCTGAACTGGCAAAACCGCTATCTTTGATCTTTAAGGATTCAGTTATATCAGGTATGGTTCCCAAAGACTGGCGTATAGCGGAAGTAGTGCCTATATTCAAAACGGGAATTAAAGCTGAACCAGGTAATTATAGACCAGTTAGTCTTACATCTATAGTGGGGAAAGTATTGGAAGGTATTCTAAGAGATAGTATTCAGAAGTTCCTTGAAGTCAGTAAGGTCATTAAAAGGTATGAACATGGGTTTATGAAGGACAGATCCTGTCAAACCAACTTACTTGGCTTTTATGAAACAGTAAGCGCAAACCTAGATCAGGGTAAAGACGTCGATGTAATCTTTTTAGACTATGCCAAAGCGTTCGATACTGTACCACACATGAGACTTATCTACAAGCTACAAGAATCAGGGCTAGGAAGCACAATATGCACTTGGGTCAAAAACTGGTTAGATAATAGGGAGCAGCGCGTTGTGGTTAATGGATCTTTTTCAACTTGGACTGAAGTGCTAAGTGGTGTGCCGCAAGGCTCAGTATTAGGACCGCTATTGTTCAATATTTTCATTAACGACCTAACAGAAGGTCTAGAGAGCATGGTGTCAATTTTTGCAGATGATACCAAATTGTGTAAGGCTATAAATACAGAGGAGGATGCCGAGTCTCTTCAGAACGACTTAGTTAAATTAGAAGCATGGGCAGCCAAATGGAGAATGTGCTTCAACACAGACAAGTGTAAGGTAATGCACTGTGGTAACAAGAACAAAAATTACACCTACCTACTAAATGGGGTAAAATTAGGGGATTCTGTACTGGAAAAGGACTTAGGTGTCCTCATAGATAGCAAGCTAAGCAGTAGTACCCAAAGTAGGACTGCAGCAAAGAAGGCTAATAAGATATTAGCATGCATAAAACGGGGTATTGATGCTAGGGACGAGAGTATTATACTCCCGTTATATAAATCAGTAGTAAGGCCACACCTTGAATACTGTGTACAATTCTGGGCACCGTACTACAAAAAGGATATCCTGGAGCTAGAAAAGGTACAGAGGAGGGTGACCAAACTAATTAAGGGCATGGAGACGATGGAATACAAGGAAAGGCTTGAAAGACTAGACATGTTTACATTGGAAAAGCGGAGACTTAGAGGGGATATGATCAACATCTACAAATATATAAGGGGACAATACACAGAGCTTGCGCGGGACCTGTTTTTGGCTAGATCAACACAGAGGACTCGTGGACACTCGCTCAGGTTAGAGGAGAGGAGATTCCGCACAATACGGCGTAAAGGCTTTTTCACGGTAAGGACAATACGTGTTTGTAATTCCCTGCCTGAGGGAGTTGTAATGGCGGAATCTGTCAACACCTTTAAGAATGGGTTAGATAAACTCCTAATGGATAAGGATATCCAGGGGTATGGTGCATAGTCATGCATTATAGTTACTATAAATAGGGATAAAATACAACGGCTGACAGCAGCATCAGTCAGAAATTTTAGTCAAATCATCATGCATAGGAGACCACAAATAGGTTGAACTCGATGGACAATTGTCTTTTTTCAACCTCAGATACTATGTTACTATGTTACTTGGGCTGTTACTGAAACCTTGGGGTAGGTGAGTCCAGGTGTACTGTACTCCCCTGTATGTGAATGCAAACAAGTATTGGCTGTCAGAGTGCAGAGGTACCAAAAAGAAAGCAGAACAGAGGTCAATTACAATGAAAAATTTTGCAGTAGGGGGAATTTGCATGAGAATGACAGCTGGATTTGGCACTACGGGGAATTGGCTCTCAACTATCTTGTTTATCCCCCTTAGATCCTGCACTAGCCTGTAACCCCTCCCTCCACTCTTTTTCACAGGGAAGATGGGACTATTGGCAGTGCTGGATGTCCTAACTAGGATGCCCTGTTGTAGCAAGCGCTCTATGACTGGGTACACTCCTAATTCCACCTCTGGCTTCAGAGGATACTGTGGGATTTTTGGAGCTATCCTACTATCTTTTACTTGCACTACTACAGGAGCTACATTTGCCATCAATCCAGTGTCTTGTCCATCTTTGGTCCAGAGGGATTCCGGTGTCTGGGAGATCATTTCCTCTACCTTGGATGGACACCTGTCTATAACAGCAGAGTGTGACATTAACCTTTTTGGGGTGTCTAACATATCCTGCACTTCCTGAACGTGATTCTCGGGTATATCTAAGAAGACACCCTCAGGAGTACAATATATGACACACCTCATTTTACACAATAAATCTCTCCCAAGTAGATTAGTCGGAGCCGATGCAGCTAGCAAAAAGGAATGCTTGGTCTGCAAAGGCCCTATCGTAATCTCTGCTGGTCTACTTAAAGGGTAGTGTTGCACTATTCCTGTTACCCCCATTGCTGAAATTGTTTTACCCATAGTTTTCATACCTACCGTTGAATTTAACACTGACCTGGCCGCCCCTGTATCTACAAGAAAAGGTAGTGATCTACCAGCTACATCAACTGTGACCTCAGGTTCACTACCTAGGCTAGCAATCAACTTCACTGGTTGCAGACTACAGGTGTGGCCTAACCCCTATTGTATATTGTGACCCTCCCGCAGCACGCTGGCAGCTACAATATGTGAGGGGGGTAGCTGAGAATTTTCAGAGGTCTGCCAGTCCCTCCTAGGTGGGTACTTCCTGGTTTCCCCTGCATGTGGCTCATAACTCCTCCTATGCCATCCCTGGTCCCAATTACGTGTATCATAATGTGGCTCATATCCTGGTCTAGGGGGTCGGTATACCTTATGTGTGTCCTTATACCTACAATTCCATGCATAGTGTCCTTCCTTCTTACAGTTATAACATACTACTACATGCGACTTACCATCAGGGGTCTGGGGTTTTGGCTGATGTGGTTTGGTTGTAAGGGCACTTATACTTACTGTCATCAGCTTATCCCCCTGTGACTCCCTGTGCTTAATGATGTTTCCGATTGTGCTCGATAGCGGACTCTCTTAATGCAGCCACCGAGATACCTCTCCAGTTCGGCAGAGAGGTTTGTACCCTGGTTCTCAGTGTGTCTTTTAACCCATCCATTAATACTGACACAGCTACCTCCCTGTGATGTACATTTTCCTTAATGTCCTCAACCCCAGTGTATCTAGCCATTTCCTGCTGTGCTCGATGGAAATATTCAGATGCCGTTTCACCTTCTTTTTGTCTTATGGAAAAGATTTTATTCCATTTGTCAACAGTAGGGAAATATACTCCTAATTGCAGATTGATCTGTCGTACATTCTCCTGAGTGTATTCATCAGTGAGAGGTACTTCTACATCTAATTTACAATCAGTAATGAATTTTACGGGGTCAATATTGTAGGGTAAACATGCCCGTAGCACTGTTCTCCAATCTTTGTTTGTGGGTTCGGTGGCATTACCTAATTCTTTAATGAACCTCTGACATGCGGCTAGATCCTTTCTGGGATCGGGAAATTCAGACATAATTGTCCTCAATTCTGTCCGGGACCAAGGACAATGCATAGCAATGTTCCTGATGGGGGTGATTCCCTGAGCGTCAGTCCTCCCATTGGGGACTGCGATCACCCTGACAGGATTTAGTTCAATTACATCATTCTGAGTTGCTTCTACAATGTGAGGTGCAATTGTCTCTGCATAATGTACGGTACTGTACTTACCTGTGGACACGACCTCACCTACTCCTCCGCTAGGTGCCTTTACTACTCTTATTGGTTGGGCCGTGCCCACCTGGGTGTCTTGTATGGTGGCTGCTAGAGAGAGTGCCGATATCGTGCTGGGCTCATCTTCTTGCTCGCTGTCCTGAGGGAAGTTTAAAATGGGATACAACTTGCACGGGTTAGCATTAATACATTTATCAACTTTACTCTTATCCTATATCAGTATGCCATTGTCTGTAGCCACTTTCTCCCCTGTAATATACGGTGGTGGTGGTGCGGTTGCCAACAGTTTCCTGCTAGGTTTTGAACTGGCTGCGTGAGCTAGTTCCCTCTGCATATTGCCCTCTTGCTGCCATAAATTTAAACAGTTTGTGTGTCTGACCCTTTGCTTTTGGGATTTTATCAGACATATCCTAAACCTTAAATTCTGCAACACCTCTGGTTCAAAACTGCCTACCCTAGGGAATGGTTCCCTATCTTCCACAGTCATACGTTCCCATTCATTGCAAAAAACTTCAGTGTGTGATCCATGCTTCTCACACATTATGTACCTCGCTGACCCCCTGGGCCGCGGAATGTCAACCTGAACCCTGGTTGCACGTCCCTTACTTGAGCAACTGGCCCCCATATTTTGCAGGTATTGCCTTCTCAGCTAATTCCCACAAAAAACCAAAATACTCAATATAAGACAACGGTGAAAGTTCAACGAGTGCTCTCACCCACTCACACCCACGTTGGCCAATACTCCCAAACACTGTCATCAGCGCCGGTACGTACCCAACCTAGGGCCCCTATGTAACCTCTATTTACTGGAAGTATATGGGAGTGACTTACCCTTTCCAGTAAATATTGGTTGTTGGAGATTTCCTGAGTGACCAGCGAAACTCCCTTAAAACAAAAAAAATTTACACAAATCACGCTTGCGTATGCTACACCCAGCGCAAATGATCCCGCGATTTTACGCAAAGCTCGTAAAAAGGGTATCACCTTGCGCTAAGTATTGCACTCACGAACGCGCAGTCCAATCGCACAGCGTATAGGTAACTGTTACTTATCCGCCGTACGACCAATGGAATCGATTGTTCAGCTGCAAAACCTCAGCCGGAGCGTATCGAAACGGGCCTATATGGGTTCTTCGCTAACCCCCTGGGCTGCGGTACCTAAACAAATACCTCGCTGACCTTTGGTCTGCGGTACTCTCAACCTTCGCTGACCTTCTGGCCTGCGGTATCTGCTACCTTGCTCCTTTGTACTTTAATCTATGTTAACGTGAGCAAGCCACTCTCACGCCACCAAGTCTCCACTCACCTGGTGTGGTCTCCTACAGGCTCCCGAATTCCTTGGGTCCACAAAACCTTTATTATGTTTGCACACTCACGTTCGTTCACTCAAATACACTTTGGTTTTTCTGTACAGAAAATTAACATTCATTCAGATGAACAGCCTTAGTACTAGAGGTAATACAGTAAAAAAGGTTTTATTTAAACTAAATCTTGGACACTGAGCAATTTGTGCTATTATCGCGTGGCTACCATTTCGCGCCTAAACTAAACACTGCTATTGTGTAATTTGTACTTAGCGGCCGTACCTTTACGCACTTTGCGTCAACACGCGACCGTGCGTATGTTTTCACGTTGCGTACGCAGTCCCGTACTTTATCCGAGACACGTGTACAAAGACCGTACGTCCGCAGTAGTACAAATCCCACACTTCTATAAATGTAAGCGATATTACCTATAATCGTTTACTTAACACAACACAGTATCTTTCTGTATGAACCTGTTTAACTAGGCCAGACTGTATTTGTGTTTTACGTTTCACTTCCTTAATATCTAGTCTATGTTTTAACTAAATAGCAACAAATTTCTCAGCACAGGTCAAAATGAATCTAATAATCACTACTTATGGCAACAATGCGAGCAGATATGCAAAGTACAAAATACAGGTGTATGCGTGTGTTGTGTGCGCATTTGGCGCCAAACAGGAATTTACACTTTTAAAAAATAGCTTTGCGTATTTACCTTACGGATCCCACCAGCATCCCTACAAACCATGCAGAGCAGACAGTTATCTTATCAGCAATTGAGATAGGGTTTACCAGTGTATCCACCAACCAGGAGAAGGCTTACGTGGATACCTGACCGCCCTTTGCTGATAGATAAAGTCTGCTGTAACCTGCTAGGCTGTGGGTATGAGGAACGATGCCCCCAATTGATAATGTCGATATTATCTTAAACCATAAAGCTATACCTTTAAACACACTTTTACCATGGAGCCGCTGCGGCCGCTAGACTTAATATACATGCTACGCACTTTGTAAGCTATTTGCGTACAGAGTCCCGTACATTGTACGTACTTAGCGTACACACGCCGCGCTGGGTGTACAAAGTACGCACAGCGCGCGCACACACTCTTGATAAACTTTAAACCTTATTCGTAATGCAATGCAATGTTATTCTTACACTCTAAACCATGTGCCGCAAAGCACTGTAATGATGTTAAGCCTTAAACCTTACGCAGCACTGACGGTATAAAGTACTTGCTGTGCGTACACACCTTATCAATACACTCTTCAACCTTATACAGTTAAATACACTTTAAATCCTAGCAGGGAAATGAGGACACAACACCGATTTGTAGTTAACCACTGGGTTCTAACACCACAGTGGATTAATTGAAAGGGGATAACAGTACAAGTTATACACTACAAGGCTAACAAGATAAATCTACAACAGAATAATGGCTACAGTCAATGTACATACGTGAGAATGTTTGCTTGCGCAACCTGGACCAGTCCTCCGCTCATCAGGTAGATAGCGTTCAGAGTTCTGACCAGCCAGGCAGCAACAGGCTTTTTATACACTACTTCCATATACAATACAATGGTCACTGTAATCCCTCTGTCTATTGGACACAGAGATGCATCTCTACATTACAGGAGAGGTCATAGGTTGATTTGAAAAGGTGGGCGATGTCTTTCTCAACTGCTCTTGTGGGTGATCTCCTCTGGATTCCCGCCGCATACATAATATACAGTAAATGCAGTTTAAATCTATATTCTACTTCTGCACATAACTATACACAGGAACATGCGATCTTTCTTTAACCAACACCGGAATGTTACCCTTTAAAATACCCTACAGCTGGATACTAGACATCACCCTATAACCTTTGTCTGTCCCTTCCTATCATACAAAGGTGAATCCCTTAGTCCTGGAATCATTTAAACTGTTGATACTTGCTGATGTGGTGCAGGGGAGCTATGTGTACAAAGTGCACTATTTGGGTTAAATATGTAATGTTCTGATAACCCTCTATGCGCTCACAAACTCCGCCGTAAATACCCATACCACGCGCAGGAACGCGGGAGTGATCATACGCAAATTGCGGATATGTGCACGGCGGAACAAGTGCACACGCAGCGGGTATGTGTGTGTGGTTAGTACATGATGTATGCGTTACAATATTTTTCAACTTTGACAGGTGTTAAACAGATAAAGGAGACTAATGTAATATGTAAACACAAATTAAAAAAACAAACAAAGTACAGTATATGAGAAAAGGCATACATTTAGTAAACAGAGACAAGGTGTAAAAATAGGGCAACCAAGTAAAAAAATGTTTTTCAGTTAGACCCTATTTATTCATGGACATCTCAGTCCAGTCCATCATGGAATGGAACACAATTCTGGTAAGCGATGATGCAGCGTACTTGAGTCAAACAATTGCAATAAAATTGTTGGTTATTTTTGTAGCTGCAGCTAAGAAGTAACTGGTACCCTTTTGTCAATCTTAAAGAATTTGTGTACTGTATTCTAAAAGGAACAAACCTTGGAGATCTTAGAATGGATTTTTAATGTGTAATTTACAATATGTAGCGGTTAAGATTTTCCAAAAGAACTTTTACCCAGGGACAATCCCATAAACAGTGTAGAATAACTTTACAACAATTAGAATTGGATGTGTCACCTATAGTGTAATATGCATATTTAATATTTTGTGATTAATTTCTGCATGAGACAGATACTAATTGTTTATTCATTTTCATGCAAGATTTTTTAATAGTTTGCATAGATATATCTGGAAAATCTGTCCTCTACTTTGTTAACCCAGTCTTACAAGTCCCCAAGTTAATAAGAGAATGAGAATGGGAGCAGTTAAAGGAAGTAGGGAAAGGGCTCTGTGGTTCTCGAAAAAGCATACCATCAAGGCCCCAGCTCAAATCATGTGCAGTGAGGCCTTGCAGCATGGTCTGAATATAACTTACAGGGCTAAATGTAATGGTGCAAGTTCGGTAAATGTGTGTGTTTACAGCAAAACTCACAAAGTTTGCCAAACTTGCACATGTGGGTGCTAGAACATACAAACTCGCATGTTTCTCACACTCCTGCAACTTGCAATGGCCAAACTCACATCCAGATGTTTTCCTATGGAAAGCATATAACTCCGCCAATGTAATAGGATGCGAGTTTTAAACTTGCACATTTAAATAGACCAGCCTTTTATAGGCATGTTTCATGGAGAGATCTGTTCATGCTTCTATGACTAAAAATGATGGAAAAAAAAACAAAAAAACAATGTGAGCCCCACCTCTAAATCATAACCAGCCTCAGGCTCTTTGCGCCAGTCCTGGTTCTAACAATTCAAGAAAAAAAAGTGTGAGGTATCCCTGAATTTTTAGAACAAGCATCATGTTCTTGGACCTTGCCTGGTTCTAAAAATATGGGGGGGAACAGGTAGGGGTCCCCCATATTTTTAGAACCAGCTCCAGGCTCCACAGCCAGGGTACACATTGCCAGGGTCCTGTGGCCAAAGAATTACCCCACCTAACTAGTTAGTCCAGGTTGAGGTTTCCTGTGGAAGTGTGGACCCCCAATAAAGGTGTCCCCTCCACCAGACACCCAGGGCATGGGCTGAAGCCCAGGGCTACACATGACATCCCTGGGTTGTGGGTGCTGAGTTGATAACATAATATTTGTTTTTTTTTGTAAAATAATATTGTTTTATGCAGGAGTACTACAGGTTCAAGCAAGTCTCCCCCGCATCCTGATACTTGGAGAACCACAAATACCAGCATGCAGGATACTGAATGGCCCACTGATTCTTGTAGTCTCCCTGTAAAATAATATTTTTTTTTTTTAAACATTTCTTTCTTTATTGAAGCATTTCTTTAGAGAAAGTAACAATAAGCATAGTGACATTGTGGGTAACAATCACGGAGAAGAAAAACAATACAAAAAAGATATAACGTGGCAGTCACAAAATGCAGTACATGGCGCAAGAGAAGACATAGTTGCGGGCAGTTTATATAATATTATTAGGTACCAAACAACATCTGTAAATATTCCATAAATTTGCAGAGAGACGGGAACACGTCATAGCCCCTAATCATCGCTATCGAACGTTATGGGAGGGTCTCTAAGGAAAACCCTGGTTTCATACCAGAGTGTGTTGCGAAAGCACAGACTAATGGCCTCTTTAGTGTGAGTAGGAAGTGTTTCAATAAAACTTTCCCATGTTGCGAAAAAGGATTCTGTGCGAGATTCTTTTTGGAGTGAGGCCTCCAGCCAATCCATATGGCAAATGAAAAATAGTTTGTCTCTGAACATTTCTAGTGTTGGAGCAGAACTATGGACCCACATTTGCAAAATAGCTTTCCTGGCTGCCGATGAGACTGCCAACAACAATTTTTTGACAGGTTTGGAAACTCTGATACCAGGGGGTGTGATACCAAATATGGCCCATTCTGGTGTAAGGGGAGTGTAAGTCACTAAATGCTGGGAGGCAAAGCGCCATACTGCTAACCAGAACCTTCTCAAGAGTGGACAGGCCCAGAAGCAGTGATACAGATCAGCCGAATGATGACCACATTTGGGACAGGAAGGGTCAGCTAGTAGGCCTATCCCTGTAAAATAATATTAAATAAAGACAGGGCACACACACTGTGAACGCAAAAATGTAGTACACTCACACACACTAACACATACTTATTCCTTGCATAGATCATGTCCCCTTCTCCATTAAAATCCATAGTAGCTGGAAAAAAATCCATAATCCCCTATTCCATATTTAGATCAGGTTCTCTTCCTTCCATGTAGGCATTCACGTGGTTAAAAAATAACAAACCGATACACAGTACTTGAACCAATGGACTGACGAGCTACTGTATATGTGTTAACACATAAAGCTCCTCTTGCAAATGCCGGGTTCCACATGTATGCTGTCACTAGGAGATCCAGCAGCCAATCAGTGTTCACTTCCGTAGCAGAAGCCTGCTTATTAACTGTGCATGGCCATATTGTTATTCACCGATCCACCCACTGAAGTCAATGGTGGAAGCCGCTACATTAACTTCAATAATGGAAACCAATAAACTGCAGTCAATGATGGGAACCGCAAGGTTGACAACTAATAACCTTATTTTTTCCATCATTGACTACAATTTTTTGGTTCATATGCCATTTTTGTTATTATTTTTAACTTGTTTCTACCTTTTAAATAGAGGAGCATGCACATATATCACTGATCTGTGCATGCTTCTGTGAATGCACAAAAAAAATGCAATGACCTGCATATATATTTGCCGTAAACTCAAACATTCACAGGCTATTACATTTGAGAGTTGAAAGGCAAACTTGCACCTTCAAAATATTCAAGAAGGTGCAGGTTTGACCCACACAAAAACTTGCACTCTTTTACATGTATCCCATGGCATGCAAGAATGTAAATCAAGAAAAAAATAATGAGGAAACATTTTCCATGTAAGAGGTTGTAATGCACATTGATGTAAAAATCAGTAAACATAACAAAGACCACTGGTATACCATTGATGAATATGAATTGAATGTCTGCCAGGTGGAAAAGAGGGATTACCACATAATGGAAGAAAAAGTGACAAAAGTTTAGATACATGAGATTGGGATCTAACTATATGCCATGCTAGGTATGTGGTGTGTACTCAGACGTTGTCTCTAGCTGCAGGATGAAGAAGGGATATAAAGCTAAGATTTTGTTGATATGGGGTTAAATGGTTAAACAATGCATGCTATAGATGGAGCCTCTGTTATCTTTTCTGGCAGAGGCGTTAATCGCGATCAGGTATATGCAGCGTGCCTGAGCGCAAGGAGGCTTGCCTAGCCGTAGGGAGGTGCACAGAGCATTTGGCATTACCTTTGAGTATAATACCTGCAATCATCCACCAGATGTTGCTTTTAAAAATCACCATTGCGCATGTGTGTGGTCTCCATTAAAATACAATACTGAACTACAGTGTAAGAACTAATTTCCTGGTGCGTCTCATTCCGCTACAATATTCTACATTATGTCATACAGTATATAACAGTATATACAGTACAGACATAAATAGTACAGCATATACAGATGCAAATGAACGTGTTACAGGTACAGTAAGGTCTATTGATGTTAGGGATATGTGAGCATCCAAATCCCGTAGTATTAAGTATAATAGGGAGAGATAAAAGCTCCTTCCTAAATTCCTTGATGCTAAATCAATGTGCTTAGCATCTCTGTATAGTATTTTGCATTTGAGTACTAAATAGCACAAACAGCTTGTAACGTACAGTACTCTGCTGTAAAGGATGCAGCAGCAACTGTAATATTTCTATGTATAATGGGGAGAGATAAAAGCTCCTTCCTAAGTTCCTGGATGCCAAAGCACTGTGCTTATCATCTGTATAGTCTTTTGAATTTGAATACTAAATAACAAGAACAGCTTGTAACGTTCAGTAGTCTGCGGCAAAGGCTACAGCGGCAAGTGTTATCTTTCTAAGTATAATGGGGAGAGATAAAAGCTCCTCCTTAAGTAACTGGATGCAAAATCACCATGCTTAGCAGTTCTATACAGTATTTTGCATTTGAGTGCTAAATAGCACAAACAGTTTGTAACGTACAGCAACAAGTGTTATCTTTATCAGTATAATGGGGAGAGAAAAGCTCCTCCCTAAGTTCCTGGATGACAAATCACCATCCTTAGTATCTCTCTACAGTATTTTCTATTTGAGTACTAAATAGCACAAACAGCTTGTAACGTACTCTGCTGTAAAGGCTACAGCGGCAAGTGTTATCTTTCTCAGTATAATGGGGAAAGATAAACACTCCTTCCAAAGTTCCTGGATGCCAAATCACTGAGCTTAGCATCTCTGTACACTATTTTGTATTTGAGTACTAAATAGCACTAACAGCTTGTAATGTACTCTGCTCTAAAGGCTACAGTGGCAAGTGTTATCTTTCTAAGAATAATGGGGAGAGATAAAAGTTCCTCCCTAAGTTCCTGGATGCCAAATCACCATCCTTAGTATCTCTGTACAGTATTTTGCATTTGAGTACTTAATAGCACAAACAGCTTTTAATGTACAGCAGCAAGTGTTATCTTTCTAAGTATAATGGGGAGAGATAAAAGCTCCTCCCTAAGTTCCTGGATGCCAAATCACTGTGCTTAGCATCTCTTTACACTATTTTGTATTTGAGTACTAAATAGCACAAACAGCTTGTAATGTACTCTGCTCTAAAGGCTACAGCGGCAAGTGTTATCTTTCTAAGTATAATGAGGAGAGAAAAAAGCTCCTCCCTAAGTTCCTGGATGCCAAATTACAGTGCTTAGCATCTCTGTACAGTATTTTGTATTTGAGTACTAAATAGCACAAACAGCTTGTAATGTACTCTGCTCTAAAGGCTACAGCGGCAAGTGTTATCTTTCTCAGTATATTGGGGAGAGATAAAACGTCCTCCCTAAGTTCCTGGATGCCAAATCATTGTCCTTAGTATCTCTGTACAGTATTTTCTTGTTGACTACTAAATAACATGAACAGATTGTAATGTACTATGATCTAATGGCTACACTGGCAAGTGTTATCTTTCTAAGTCTAATGGGGAGAGATAAAAGCTCCTCCCTAAATTTCTGGATGCTAAATCCCTGTGCTTAGCATCTTTGTACAGAATTGTGCATTTGAGTAATAAATAGCACGATCAACTTGTAACGTACAGAGGCAAGTGTTATCTTTCTATGTATAATGGGGAGAGATAAAACCTCCTCCCTAAATTCCTGGATGCCAAATCACCGTTCTTAGTATCTCTGTACAGTATTTTCTATTTGAGAACTAAATAGCACAAACTGCTTGTAACGTACTCTGCTGTAATAGCTACAGCAGCATATGTTATCTTTATAAGTATAATGGGGAGGGATAAAAGCTCCTCCCTAAGTTCCTGGATGCCAAATTACTGTGTTTAGCATCTCTGTACAGTATTTGTATTTGAGTACTAAATCACACGAACAGCTTGTAACGTACTCTGCTGTAATGGCTAGCAGTATGCACACTTCTATTGAATGTGAAGGTATATTACAAAGAATGTAAAAATAAAAATAAATTGAGTACACTTGCACTGTGGGAATCGAACCCGGGATTCTCAGCATGGGAGGTTGAAGACTTCACAGCTTGCCCACGATGCTTAATGGAAGATACCCAAGCTCATGTCTCATGTGTAAAAGTACTGTAAGCAGCGTTTCCTTCCCATTGGTGTTTGTTTATGCCATTAAGGGACTTGGATGCTCATAATGAAGAACACAGTATTTAGCTATCACCTCCCCCTACTCTATCCCACTTCCCCCTTACCCCCTAGGAGCCTGTATAGTTCATAGTGTAGACAGGGATGGAGATCAGGTTACAATAAATGTACAACACAATACTGTACTGTATATAAAAATCAGATAGAGAACTGCAGTTGCTTTGATAGATGTGTAAATGGTACAGTAGCAGTGATCCCTTCTCATAAAGTACAACACAGATTATCTAATGCCGATGATCTACAGTACTGCATTGCTTGAACAGTTAGTTGCATCAGAATACACTAATTTATATTAATTGGTATATCTATGGGTCCTCATTGCTGCTGTGTATTTTAGATAGTGTAATGAGTCGCTCCTGCAGATTTACCCTGATTTATGTAAAACCTGTGTGCACACTTCTATTGAATGTGAAGGTATATTACAATAGATTAAATACAAACAAACAAAATTAATAAAGTGAGTGTCAGCAAAAAAATACACTCACACTTTGGGAATCAAACACGGGACTCTCAGCATGGGAGGCAGATGACTTCACCACTTACCCATGCCGCTTTGTGGAAGATACACAAGCTCATGTGCAAAAGTACTGTAAGCAGCGATTCCTTCCCATTGGTGTTTGTTTATGCCGTTAAGGGACTTGGATGCTCATATATCAGAAAACTGTATTTAGCCACCATCTCCCCCTACCCCATCCCACTTCCCCTTGAGAGCCTGCACAGTCCAGACAGTAGACAGGGAGGGATATCAGGTTACAATAAATGTACAACACAATACTGTACTGTATATGAAAATCAGATAGAGAACTGCAGTCACTTTGATAGATGTGTAAATTGTACAGTAGCAGTGATCCCTTCTCATAAAATACAACACAGATTCTCTAATGCCGATGAGCTACAGTACTGCGTTGCTCGAACCGTTAGCTGCATCAGAATACACTAATTTATATTAATTGGTATGTATATGGGTCCTCATTGCTGCTGTGTATTTTAGATAGTGGAATGAGTCGCTCCTGCAGATTTACCCTGATTTATGTAAAACCTGTCTGCACACTTCTATTGAATGTGAAGGTGTATTACAATAGATTAAATACAAACAAACAAAATTAATAAAGTGAGTGTCAGAAAAAAAATACACTCACACTTTGGGAATCAAACGTGGGACTCTCAGCATGGGAGGCAGATGACTTCACCACTTACCCATGCTGCTTCATGGAAGATACACAAGCTCATGTGTTAAAGCACTATAATCAGCTATTCCTTCCCATTGGTGTTTGTTTATGCCATTAAGGGACTTGGAGCTCATATTGAAGAAAATGGTATTTAGCCACCACCTCCCCCACCCCATACCACTTCCCCCTTACCCCCTGGGAGCCTGCACAGTTCAATGAACTACATTATTGCTTTCACACATTAGTTGCATCTGCATATACTATATTAATTTTTACTCTATTGCTTTGTCTATGGGAATTGGATGCTCACATGCAGTAACACAGCAATTGATAAGTGTTTTAATACATTCATTTGCGTCTGTATAAACTATATATACATATATATATACAGTATATATTTTTTTTTTAATGACCCTCTCCGTCAGACCATTGTTCTGTGTACATTAACATTACAGTCAACACTGACCATTTGCCAGAGCTTGTACTGTAGATCATTCCGCCACTATTTGCTCTAAAGTACTGTATTACTGGAGCATTAGCCACCCAGTGATGGAGATGTGTATTGCATGTTGATTATGTAGTCATGCTTCAACGCTCCTATTCGTGATTAAAATCAGCAACCTAAGCTATCGCATAGGTGCGACTAAGCCTCCGTTTAGGCAGAGAAACAGCCAAGATAATGGAGGCTCCATCTGTATATCTTAATTGTGTGTTATCGAGCATGACTCATCTCTATAAATAACATCATGACCCATATGTAATAGCATCTGAGTTTGCTGTAGATGCAGGATGTCAGCTGATCTTGGACTTTTTGTAATGCGGCAATTATTTACAAGGCAATACCATGCCTTCTAAATGATTGCTGCTTTAAAAAAAAGTCAAAGTTTGGCTGGCATCCCACACCTCTGGCAAACTCAGACCCTTTTACATATGCCCCTACATGTCTGAGTAATTATTCACCAAACTTAAAGGTCCAGACTCCAGGGGCAGGACTTGTTTACATGCCACTATTAAAGGACTTCATGTGAACAAGTCTGTCACTAGTGTTATTGGAGCACCATAGTGCTGTATGGCTGTACAGGACTTAGCACAGTAGAGTTTGATACTTTAAAATTTTGACTACTGTTTATCTTCTATTATGTATATCATGTTATATTCAATAAAACGAACTCCAGTTTGAAATCAACTTGTGGACAACCATCCTTTCTTACATCCACTATTCACCTACCAACTTGAAGGCATCCCCAATCTAATCCATTAGAATCCTATATTTGGCTGCCAAAGCGTATTGTTTGAGGCATTTTGAGGCAATTAACACTACCCAAATGTGTCTATTGCTATTACATAAACAACAAAATTCTAGGACATTTGCTTTCCCATATAAACTTTTGTATGGCTTGATTAAGAAGTCTGAAAGTGGATATAAATGGCGGCATTTAAAGGACATAAAGAAGTTTAGGAATGTACAGTTCACTTTATACAATTGGGAAGAGTGAGGCAGAATATTTATACCTTATATATGCAAAATGCTAGTGTTCCCACTTAAAAGGAAAAGAGTCCTCCTAGTCATATCTAGCCTCCTCAAAAAAGGCGAGGGATTCCATTTTGGAGTAACTAATTATCTTAAACTTGCTATCCTTTCAAAATCTTTAAGTGTCATTAGATGACATAGCATGGCCTCCTAAAGGTTAGCAAGTACAGTAACAAGCAGGTGCATAGCCAGAACTTTATGGGCCCCATAGCAACATTTTGAATGGGCCCCTGCACCAATGCTTCTAGAGACACACCTTTCTGCAGCAGTTGTTAATGTTATGACCCATAGTAATGCCCTAGTTTATTTTATGAACCATAGTAGTTCCCTAGTTCACGTTATATCACATTGCGGGGATGCCAGTATACATTATGTAACACAGTACCCCCAATTTACATTATGACATACAGTGTCCCCAGATCATATTATATCACATTACAGTGCCCCAATTCATAGTATGCCACACTATAGTGCCTCCACTTCATATTGTGCCACATTACAGTGCCTCCACTTCATATTGTGCCACATTACAGTGCCTCAGTCCACATATGTAACATTATAATGCCCTCCAGTTCATTTTATACCACATTACAATGAGCAGGTTTAGGGGTATAACTTGATATATTGTAGGCCCCAAGGCAAAACTTTATAAGGGCCACTATGTATCACCCAATGGTAAAAAATGTTATACAACATATGTAACTGTGAAAGGGAAGGTGGGCCCCTATCAGCTCTGGGCCACAGAGCAGCTGCACTCCCTGCACCAATGGTAGCTAAGCCCTTGGTAACAAGGCATTTTTCCTGGTCCATGGAAACACCACACCGGCTCATTTCTCTTTCAGAGTAATGGAACAGAGGGTTTAGTGCCCAGTCAATAGTAGTGGTAATAGGGTGGAACTCTTTCTCATGCCCCAGGTTAACTGGAAAGGGCAGTGGAGTTAAGGAATTAATAGTCAAAAAGGTTTCAGGGTCATGATATAATGTCCGACACACATGAATAACGTCAGGGCCAAACCATTGATTATTAAAAATGCCAATTAAATGGGACCAGGTCCCTCTATCAAAAGTCTTATCCATGTCACAACTCATGACAATATTATATTTAACAACGTGTTTTTTAAGCATTGCCACCAGGGATAGTGATGATATTATGAGTGGAGTGACTGCCTTTAAAAGCTGGGTTGAGAAACTTAGGGAGTAATAACTGCAGATGCAGAGAAGTGATTTTAAAAAATATTTTCAAATGCTGATTAAGTAATGGACTAGGACAGTAGAAAGAGAATAAAGTGGGGCCCTTACCAGGCTTAGGAAGGACAATAATGCGTGCAGTGCTACAAGTTATGGGTGCTACATTAGCAATGAGTATGGAGTTATATAAAGCAGAAAGATGAGGGGTAACCTGCAGGGAAAGCATTTTGTAGTACACAGTCAAAATACATCTTGGTTGGATTACTAGTGGGTAATAATTTAACAACTGAAGCAATTTCTTGTTCCATAATATGTAAAAGTGCAAAAATTCTCCCTATCAGATGCAGCAAGCTGATGTAAACCAGTATGTCATGGCAATTCTATACCCTTATCAGGTTTTTTACTTTTTTAATTATTTTAGTGTAAGCACTTGTAATGAAAATGTTCAAAATTTACTAGTAAAAATCTAACACATGACATACAATGACTCAAATATTGTACATGCAGATTCCATAATTGCTTGCTTGATTAATTAGTTATTCCTAAAGTGATATCATACCCTGTTGCAAATTTGATCAATTAAGATCCTTACTTATTTCACCTGAATATCATTTCTACAGTAGGTAATGTAATTAAAAAAATGACATTTGTGAAATTATTTCGTATAGGCCGATTTGTCATTTAATAAAAAAGACCTTGAACTTTCCGCACTTACATTTTGAGACTCAGTCTTTGGGTATAAATGTCCTCCTCCTAAAATTTACAATGCATTGTTAAGCTGCTAATTTTCTTTTCACCTAAAAACTGTGCTCCTTCTGATTGGGATACATAATTCTAATAGAGGTTTAAAAATATTTGATATTGAAGTTTTAATTTAAATAATTATTTTCAGATTTTTTTTTACACTGTATACAAAGCTGCATTAATGCTTTTTCTTTTGTATTCCAGAGGGTACTACCTTTTTGTTACCTATAAATATCATTATATATATTGGTACCTGTTGAACTGGAAAACATAAATTATTAAATACTATATATATAGTACATATATTATAGGAAAAATATTAATTATTATATCCTATATAGTATATAGTACATATATTATATACCACTAAAGAAAGACAAGTACATTAAGGGGAAAATTCAGTTGTTTGAAAGGTTGGTTGGGTGTCTGTTTTTTCCTGTCTATTAGATAGGAAAAAATAGACACCAAACTGACTTTTCAAACAATCGAATATCCCCCTAAGTATCCAAACTTGTAACTAATGATTAAAGTCCAATTTAATCATTTTTCAAATTGCATAGAATTGTTCAATTATGGTTATTCACATTATTTACTGTATATGTATTCTTAACTGGAAATTGAACCTAAATGTAATAAAAATTGAAACTTCAGAAGAATTCAGAATGGAACTTAAGCAAGATTTTGCTAAAATATAATAATAATAATAATAATTAATAATAATAATAATAACAATAATAAACCTAGCTCTAACTATATCGGATATGAACTTGAGGTGTTTAGGTCAACTAAATGCCCCTCTTATAATTGTGTCTTTTAATAATGTACATGAAAATCAGTGGATACATGGCCACTTTTATTCACTTAACTTTAAATAACAAACATTTACAACATGAAATGTTTCCTATGCAGGGATAATCCTATGTGTGATGGTCTTTAATGTATTTTAAAGGACGTACTAACAGTCATTTATTACTGTACCTTATTATATGTTGGGTATTTACAACTTCATGTGTAAAATACTTCCTGCTCTTGTCTCTCACCTCAGTTCCCTAGTTGTTATGGTTTGTTGGAACTTTTGTTGCAGTTATCTAGTCCAAACAACATGCTTGTTTTAAAAAACAAAATCATAAGCTTTTATTATTCCCTGTCAGAAGAAATCTCCACTGTACCCTATGAGTTTTAATCTGTCCATGGAACCAGTTGGCCAGGAAAGCAGTTGCCTTATGTAGAAGATTTTGCAACAGCAGCAAACACTGAAGACAATAAGGAGAATATTTTACTTTTTAATGTTGTTACTCTCATGTCTCTTGAACCACACTTATCTTTAAACATTTGTTCCAAAAACAAATGTTTATTACAAGTGTAATAAAATAATGTTTAAATAATATAATGCCCCAACTACACAGTTTGTCATGTGACAAGATTATCAATAGATTATCAGTTATTATAGATTTTCACTAGATTTAGCAACAAACACAAACATATCAACACACTTTTGGGTAAAATAAAATCAGAACGTCATCACGAGCAATTGCTGGAGAGGCTTTACTGCAGACAGTTCCTTTAGCTGCACTTGTTGGCCCTGTGCTAAACTATCATCAATTTGGTTAGGTATCAATTGCTTGTTGTTTGCTCTTCTGATTTTGGAGGTTTCTTTCTCTCCCAGATCTGTCTTTTTTCTGCTAGGTGCTCCTACCTCCAACAAATATTAGCTCAAAAAATCCTTGTGTCCACAGCTACTTGTCAAGATGCAACACAATGGATTCACAATTATCTTGCCATACATGCTACTGGTCCTAACTAGAATCGGGCACACTTATCCAGAGGAACTCATGGTGAGTTTATTAACCAGAATTCCTCCAAATCATGAGCTCCTCATTGTAATGTCTGCTTTCAATTTATATTTAATCACTTGCTGCCACCCCTGGGTCACTTAACATGGTTTCTACCTCTTCCTATTACCTCTATCCTCTCCCCCTTCCCCTCACTTCTATTTGTTAATCATACCCAGAGATCTGTCCCACTGCCCTCAGTCTCTTTTCTTACCTAATATCACTGAAAATTGTTCTTGCAAAGCTCCCTCCATACAAACTCAGCTTCAATGTACACTTATTTTCTCAGAGAAAATTCACATAATTGCAGACCAGTACATATTAACACCTATATCTGTCTGTGCTTTGAAATGAGGGACAGGGGGGGAAATAGGAGTTCGTAGATATTCCAAGTACAGTAATAGCATATTTATGTAAATTCAGCAAATGTTAACCTGCAGAAACATGCATATATGCCTGCTAGAAGGCATATCTACATACTAATGATGATTTGTCATAAATTTGGCACATTCTGTACTCTGAATGCACATCTTCAGATGTGTATGGTACTGCAAACGTGTAGCTATATAATGTTTTTCAGTGCTTTTTCTTTAGCAAAATTATACACATTTTGTTACACTCTCTACATGCATAATACGGTACTTCTATTGCACCACACATTACTCATACATCTCAGGATCAGTGTGGGTAGGAAACACCACATCACTAAGAAATAGCACCAATATTACCAAAACACACCAACAAAAATGAGGAACAGGACAAGAGCCATTCTATAGAATTTTACAGATAGAATTCTAGTTTAAGTAATAGACCAATCCAAAGGTTCCACTCCAAGGTACAGTACCTTGACAGCAAGGACAGATGATGCACCAATAAGACACATATGTTTTACTGGGATGCATGATGCAGAGGAACCACTTAGGGGAGACATATCAATCCTACGAGAGATAAATTGGAAAAGTAGGTCATATTAACAAATCAGCTTCTAGGTATAATTTATCTAGCATTGTTTAATAACATGACAGAATTTGGTTGCTATGGGCAGTTTCTATCTCTATCATAGGTTGTATACATCTCCACCTTAGAGTCTTTTGGGAATGCAGGATAAAGTATCCAAGTCTTGCCAGTTTTTCTGGTTGGCAGCGTAGAGTAGCGAGTAACTTTAGAGGCCACAGTGTAAACACACCTTCTGTACTTTAAGGGGGATATTTATCAAACCTTCTAAAGAGGATATGTAGAAGTGTTGCCCACAGTAAACAATAAAATTATTACTATTGTTTATTAGTACAATCTATAAAATTATAGCATCTGATATATGCTGTAGATTGTGGCCAAAGAGACATGTTTATGCAAATCAGGTGTGAATATCTGATCCTTACCACTTTATATCTGTTATTAGGTATGTCATATCCATTCACCCACCCCCTGACTCTATTACAATCTTGTAACACAAACCTAACCAATACCTAACATTGATAGAGCTATGGACAAATTTATCTGGCATGTTTGTAATGTAGCCAAGTTCCAAATAACTAAAGAATGAAAGAAACCTTCCCCTCCAACCTTATCAGAGGTATTATCAAAAATTAGTTTGTCACATCGATGGAGTATATATCCAGCCTACTCCACAATACAGTGCAATCGTTCCATAATAATAGAGCAGGTAGGAGAAGGTAAACCAGTAGTAATGACCAATGCAGTGCTGCTGGTAAAGTAATAATAATAATAATACTTTTGTTTATATAGCACCCTTTCCCCAATAAGTCTTAAGTAATTTCTAAATACTTACGAGAGAGCTATTTGCCAAAAATGATGCTTCAACTTATATTACGTATGGCACAGATGAATTGTTCATAAGAGATAAGCAACACAGAGGTCTTAAACAAAAGATCGGTCCAGGCAGCAATGAGACAAAGTCTGATTCATAGTTAATGGGTCATTAAAAGTGGCTTAAATTTTCAGTCAAGATCACAATCAGGAGTAAGAAACCAGGCAGCAGACAGGATACAGATGAGCACAGAAACTCAAGCACTAGTGCACAAGTGTAATAACCTGCTATTAACTGCTGGCTTTTAATGGTGCTGGCTCCAATGAGAACCAGATATGCAGTAGGAGCACCTACTTGATGACATAAATCAGAAACAGACCACAAAAAAAAACCAGCTGTTCTGCCTTCACTATGATGCTTCATGACTTAATTTAGACAGACAGCATAACCACCTCTTCTTTTCAATAATCCCAGTAAGATGTGAGATCTGAAGAGTGATATTTATTATGCAATAGAGAAAACTGGTAAAACTGTAAAAATACAAATAATGAAATGCAATTACAATATGCAAAGAGCAGACAATGCAAACATAACATGCAGGATGTAGAAATATGAACAAACTGCTGTATCAAACAACATGAAATTACATACAGTATGCAAAGGATTGTCCGCAGTGTGAAATAATACACCTGGCATGCACAACTGACTGTGATCTATGATGGCATATTTAAGGGTCAGAGTTTCTTACCATTGGATTCTATACTGAGGGTGAGCATATGTGGGATGTCTGGCTGGCACCATGAGGGAAGTAAAAAAAAGAGATGCCTCCAGTGAATTATCCAGAATATCCTGAGAACCTGCCATGGTGGGCTGTGAGGGTCACAATTGAGCTACAGTACTTATCAGTACAGTGCTGACCACTAGATGGGGCTGATAACATAAATCACTGTAAACAGAAGTAAGACGTACAGTATACGCTAAAAGCATGAAACAGAAATAAGAAAATGTATATACTGTATAACAAACATGCTGAAGGCATAACAACAGCAATGCCAGGTGAACCAGTACCTGCAATAAGCACTAAAACAAAGTCACAGAGAAGCAGTTAACTGATGTTCCTAACAAGGACACATGTGAAAGAGTACTGTAGTATAATTCTTAAAATCTTCAGGGGTAAACCTACTAAAGGGAACTTTTGCCAAACCACTGTTTTTCCAGCATTTTGAAAACTACCAGCTTTAGTATTAAGCAGAACTGTTGCAGAACTGCTATTTTACAAAGCACAATTTTTAACATAATGTTGGGATTTCTTGAATTCCAAAATAGAATGTTGGGAGTTCTAGAATTCTAAAATAGAATGTTGGGAGTACTAGAATTCCTTAATAAAAATACAAATTGCTAAACTTTATCACTGAAACCCCCCAGAAAATAAGAGCTGGTTGTGTGACAAATGAGTTGCGGTGCAGTTAAGATCCCAGCAGTTGAGATCCCAACAGAAAACCAACCGTGGGATTCGATGGTCAGAATCCTAATGGATCCTGATGGTTGTTACTGGCCTTGAAGTTAGGGTTAGGCACTAGAGGGAGGGCAAGTGCTATGCTGTGGGGGTTGGGTAGGTTAGGGTTAGGTTGCAAGGACTTGGGGTTAGACTGTAGGAGGGAATGGTTAGAGTTAGACTGCAGGAGGGCATGATTTGGGTTAGGCTGTGGAAGGGGTAGATTAGGGTTAGGGGTGGTATTAGAACTAAGGGTAGGGTAAAAATACTTATCACGATCCATTGGGATTCTGACTGTTGGAATCGTACCCAACCCAATGAGATGGGTGAAGCTGATGGCAGTTTAAGATATCTTATTTTCACAACCTGTATGTAAGGTCTGTGGTTTTGTCTGTCCCCGGAGGAGGCACTAGTGGGTCAGTGTAGGTGTGATGTATGAAACGAGGAGGCCGAAGAAAAGTCCTGCGCATGTGCGCGTGATATTTATTATCTCACAGAGGTCACAGAGCATTTAAACAAACAGATGAAATGAAAGGCAATTGGCAATGAACTTGAAAACCAGCAATAACAGGAATGGAGTATGAATAGTAACTGGTATAACTGATGACAGGAATAATGAACGGTAACTTAATCCAATGGAAATGAATATTCAAAAGTCACTGATAAAATGAAGGGTGAAGATAAACTTGAAACTTGAGTCAAACGGTAATGGCAATTATAACTCAACTGAAGCAGACATAACTCCGGTAAATGAATAAAAAGCACACAGTCTCTGTAACAACACAAGTTCTTTTAGCCAAGCAAGGCCCAGACAGGAGACAATCCTAACACAGCAAGTTGTTAAGTGCTGGATGCAATGCACAGTATGGAATGCTGGTAATTAGGTGCACAGGCTGAACAATGGGAAAACACCTGAGGAAAGTCTCTTACTGCAGACTGGTGTAGCAGACTGTGGCTGGAGTTCCTAGCAAGCTGGAGAAATGAAGACTGGAGAATAAATGAAGAAAGTAAAAACGGGGGAATCCACTGGAGACAGGAACACAGGAACCAGGAGAACTTGCACACCAAATGTGACTCGTTGTCCGAGGTGATGAGACTGAGCCACGGACTGGAACTTATACCCCGTGCTCTGCGGTGATTGGAGGGTGAACTCTGGATTGGGTGTCCAGATCAGCTGAGTGCAAGTGTCATGGTGGCGCCCATGCTAGGCAAACGCCGGCACACAGCAGGGCACACACTGGATGCAGTTCAGGGGTACTCAGCAACATTAATCATGACGCTCGTGGACAGTGCATTCATGCAGCCGCGACTGGGGCCGTGACCTCCGGAGGCCTGCACACCAGCGCGCTGGTAAGTGAGATGCTGCTGAACACCGATTCCTGACACTGTGTTTTTTCTTCATATTATTATTTATTTATAAATCAATGAATACATTTGACCTAATGTATTATAATGAAAGTATTAAATTAATTATTTTTAATAAAGCTTGCTCTATTAATACATTTTGGCCCCCTATGTTTTTAAATAAACTGTAATAGCCCACACTTGCTTATAATATTTATATTTTAGCAAAAAAGTTACAGTACCTCTCTGATTACCCCCTAAAGATATCCATGGTATTGTGGTTTACATACTTCCTTATCTTCAAGTTTCTTCTGTCTTGATTCAACATAATTCATTCATTCTGGCTGGACAGTTTTGGGGTGTCCCATGCCCTAGACTTGAACCCCTATATTGTTAGGGACCTGCCGTATAGTGGGGTCCCTTGTCAGGGTCTGCAGGCTTAAATGCATTAATAAATACATTAACTAAAACTCCACTGTTTTTATTGTTAGTTAATATGCAAAATGCCTCATATTGCAAAATACATTATTATTATTATTATTATTATTATATAGTGCAGCTGCACTCGGTCTCTTTGAGTGTGGAACTACAGCAAGGTAGCACCTTTCATTACTATCAGTTAGGGTGTGCAGTCTAGGACCCGTTCGCTAATGATTCAACATATTCCATTTGGAATAAAAACAAAGACATGGACACAGGGCCGGCGACAGGGGGGGTCAATAAGGACATCTGTACCTGGCCCCAATGATTAGAGGGGCCCCAAGGATGCGCCACTTTGTGCCTGGCTGTGATGTGAGCCGTCTTGTCCAAATAGGGATGTGAGCTGTAGGAGGTGTGGGCACAGCCTCAGGGTGACAGGAGCTTCTCACACACAGTGCCCGTGCAGTGTTAGTGTGTGCCTGCTCTTCCGGGTCCAGCTCTGTTGCAGGCAGTTACAGGACATGGCAGCATCTCTGCTGGCCAGGATTCCTGTGCCATGTACTTTTCTGGTGGGGTGTGAGGGTCGCATGGCTCCTGCTGTGCAGTGTGTGGTCTGCATACTGGGGAGTGCAACACAGGTGAGCCTCTTCCCGGGTTAAGAGTGGATTTGTGAGGGGATACAGGAATTTGTGATGGTGTGGGGGATGGGTGAATGCAGTATGGAGTCATTGGGGAGAGACAGACTGTGGGGTGTGTGGGAGAAAGGAGAGATGGAGACACAGAGGAAGGAGAGATATACTGTACATATATATTTGTACAAATATATATATATATATTTATTAACAGTTCCTTATGTAGCGCCGCAAAATCTGTTGCGCTTATATATATATATATATTCATCTGAGGGGGCCCCAGAGATATCACCGTACGGGGAACCACGATTTCTATTGCTGGCCCGGCATGGACAACTCAGCAGAGCTCCCCGACACAACATGAGTTAGTGACTGGCTGCCCACTAATATCATGTATGGCAGTAAATTAAGTACAGATCTTCTTTTCAAACCCCAAAAATGCTCACATTTATATTATGCATCCTCTGTTATTTGCATGCATCATATATCAGGATATTAGTCAGCATTAAACCATATAGAGTTTTATGCTAAAAATAAAATGCATGTTGCATAAAATGATGTTTGCGATAAAAAAATCCTCAATTTCTTGTCTGTAAAAGAGAAAGTTATTTGACATTTGCATCATTCTCTTTTTTCTTCAAAATGCTTGAACTTAATATCTAGCTAAAAGCAAGTGCTTCAGGTCATCCCATAGGAATTTGGCTGAATCATTACATAGACATTTTAAGTGTTCACACTCTGGATAGCACTAACCCTGATTCTTGGAAACATGTTTAATTCAACTCATTAAGGAATTAACTAGTGATTAAAATCACAAGACATCTAATTGTCTAAAAGTATAAAATCCCTGTTGGTGCATGTAAAACAAAATAATTATTTTAATCACTTGCCATGATCAGCTGAAAATTGCAGGTGTCTGCAGAGAATTGGTTTTCATATTAGTTGGTACATAACTGATATGCACAATTCAATGTATTTTCTTCAGGTAAATATTATACAATAAAGTTTTACAGCTATAAGTCATTGTTTCTTCTTGATTGGCTATTTCAGGGCTAATTTATGACACACTGACCAGCTATGAATAGAAGCAAAGAGCAGCCATGTCTGCTCTGATTATCCCAGTGGTACTCCGTAATGGGCAGGATAAACAGGACTACCCTACCTAAAGTAAGCAATGATCTCAGGGTCACTTTTCCTTGCTCATTCTTCTGAACCCACCTAACCAGAGGCGGATTTAGACCTCATGGAGCCATAAGCATGGCAGCGATTTGGGGCCCCCCTTCCTCATACAATCAATAGCACTATATTTGGTTACCAGTGCCCCTCGCTGTGCCTGCTGTGTTTTTGTCTCCTTCAGCTCTCCCAGCGACTCTGCTGCTGGGAGAGCTGCTGATGGCGACATGCGGGATCATCTACAAACAGCAGTGTCAGCAGGAGCAGATCTATACTTTTCTTTAAGGGAACAGGATGTACTAAGCGGAAAATGCGGTAAACCCCAGTTTACCTCATTTTCCTAATATACAAAGCCCTGGCCGCCGAGCCAGCAGTGCAGAGGTGTTCGCCAGCGTTTGCTGGCGATACCCCATAGAAGCCTATGGGCTTCTTTCCACAGCGCTGGTGTGAGGGATCCAATCGAATCCCAGCTTGCTCCGTGGCTGCCCACGAATGGCACAGGGGGCCAAAACCCGGAACTCAGGGAGACGCCGGCGATCGCGTAAACACAGCTCTTATAGTAAGAGTTGTCCTTCGCAGTTTTAAGTGCATATGTAAGTACATATGCGCTTAGCATCATGACAATGGGCAGCAATGTCACATAGTACATCCTGCCCAGGTAGAGCTGTCAGTGGAAATCCCCCACCCGCCGCTGTAAAAGTTTGTGTTGCAGTTTCAGAGAGAGAAAGGGCACAAAAAAGGCCCAACAACGATGGGGAGAGAGATCGTGGACAGATGCAAGAAGCCAGATGGGAGTTGGCAGTAGACGTTTAAGAAGAGAGAGTAAAGATGGAAAGAGAGGCAGAGATGGTGGGACAAAGACATGAGAGACAGATAGAAGAGAGAGAGGCAAAGAGAAGAGGGAAAGGAAGAAGAGGGCAGAGAGATGAGAGGCAGATAGAAGAAAAGAGGCAGAGAGAGGAGAGAAAGGAAGGGGGAGAAAGATGAGAGGCATATAGAGGAGAGAGAGGCAGAGATATGAGATAGGTAGAGTGAGGAGAGACAGGGAGATGGGGGACAGAGAGAGGAGAGATAGGTAGAGAGAGCAAGGGACAGAGAGAAAGAAAAAGAGAGAGGGAGCAGAGAGGATGGGGGATAGAGAGGAGTGAGAGAAGAGTGAGGCAGAAAGAAGATGGAAAAAAGTGTAAAATCAACTTCATTTATTTTAAAGTCACATTAACATTGACACTTGGTTGGGGCTTCTGTTGGCATTCTGAAGTAGGAGTGCTACTAATTGATTTAAGTCTCTATTGAAGTCAAGAGTCACTGTCAGAGGCACCTGGTGTAGGTGTACCATGAGAAAATACTGAGAAAATATTGCATAAGTGTAAAACAATTATGTTTATTGAAAATGTATTTATTCCAAGGTTCCTGCTTAATAGTACTTTCCTCTTATATATACACACATACACACACATGCCTCTCACATGCCTCTCACACGGGGGTTACAAACTGTACCACCCTCAACACAGAAACGACTGGCCTGCTGAATTACAGCTCCCCCCTCGGCCATCTTCCTTAGGCTGTCACATGGTTGTACACCTACACTAGGGATGGCCATCGGTGTGTTCATCATCAATGGTCATCATTGATTGCAGAAACATCGATGGTTGATGGCCATCCCTATGGTACACACATCGCACAAGCACAGCAGGATATGCAGACTGCGCAGTGTTAGTATACTGTATGGTAACATGTGGGTGCTAGATCCCCCTCCTCCGTTCCCCTGATCACCATCTCCCACTCACAGTCACAAGGAGCTGGTAATCTACAGGAGCTATTCCAACGATTACTGTATTTTAAACCCCCTCCACTTCTTATTGGATGGCCCAGTGTAGCTAAACTCCATGAGAGTGAGCTCAGCAATCAGATTGGTAAAAGTGGCTGCTGGAGAATCAGAGCTAGTGATCCGATCTGCAGTGGAAACAGGGCAGGAGGCATTCGGAGAGGGAGGGGAGAGATGGGGGTTTAGAAGTGCAGGAGAACTGGGAGCCAGAGGTAGCAGGAGTCTCATAACTATGGCTTCCACAGGGAAATAAGGCCAGGCAGGCAGCAGTAAACTATGATCAGTAGTGCTAGTTAGTGACTGACTTTGAGTGTAAGCAAGGAGAAAGTGGGACCTTGAGGCTTACCAAAGGGGGAGGGACTCTACGCATCCTTCCTCATGCCTGACAATGTCAGCAAGGTGCGGGCACTACATTCTGTCTAAGCTGCCCCGTTATAGCGGCTATGAATTCAACTCTGTTGGTGGGTCCCCTGCAACCTACCGGGCCCTAAGCAGACGCCTGTGTCGCATAGCGCTAATTCCGCCTATGCATCTAACGCTTCTGACAGAACTAACCTCATTCTCCTTCTAAGCATGCTTCACTCCATTGAATTTTGTTTTAGTAAAATAGACAGACAAAATGTAAAATGTCTGTTTGGCAAATGCTCTACAGTCTAGAGCAGCGATGTCTTTAGCTGAGTACACAGCTATACAATCAAGATTTCGAAGTAATGGTTCGATTGACCTGACTACCAATCAGACGCCCCCAAAATACAGCTGATGTCTGCGTACACACCTATACAATTTTACTTGCGATACTTAATCCAACTCTATCCAAACTATTGAAAGAAAATGATTGTACCACCGTACACACTCTCCAGATTCAGGCTACAGTCACAGTAGATGTAAACAGAATTACCATAATGGGCATAATACAGAACATACGCTATTTTCTACTCTAATGCTGCTGGCAGGATACATTAGATAGCAAAGATGTATGTGGACACATCTGTATGTCATGCTCTCCATCATGACTTTGAAGAGAAAAAAGGCTCATTCTTGTATTAATGCTGCTGGGGTGACAAAACTACAAGCTATTAGACAGAAAAAGAGGAGCAAGAATCATAGTTGCTGCACCGAGGAATGGCTGCTGAGAGGAGACACCTTCTCACATACGGCATTAGTACATGAGATCCATGAGAAAACCCTGTGGACTTTAGGAATTTCCTGCATATGGTGAACCCTACCTTCCAGGAGCTTCTCATACTGGTTACCCCATTTGTACTGGCGAAAAAAGATTTTGTGTTGACAATGTCCGAAAAAGCACTGTGATTGGTCCATACTGATTGAAACATCACCCCATAGGTTTTGCACAACTATGACATGCTGATGGTACAGACCCAAGCTGAGAGGATCCCACCATAAATTCTGAAAAGAAGGAAGCAGCAGTATGGGGGATGTACTGAAAAAAGAAAAGAGAATAAATAAAAGAGCCACAGCCTTGTCAGCCAGTGACGTGGAGCAAAGCCGGCCCTAACCAATATGATGCCCTAGGCAAGATTTTGGCTTGTGCCCCCCTAGCACCACTGCTAGTTCCTCCTCTGACAGTGAACCCCTTTCCCAGCACCATCACCCCTCACCCATAGCAGTCCTTATTTTTGAGTTTCCTACCCCCTATATTTTAAATAGGAACAGTGTGCACATTCTGTGCTAAGCCCAAAAAGGATGTGTTTTTGCTGGCAAGGGGTATGGCCACACAATAGTACCCCCAGTTTAAATTATGCCACACAGTACTGCAACTTTCTTCACATTTTATCATGCGATAGTGTCCCTAATGCATGTTACATCACACAGTAGTACCACTATACCTTATATACATTACTCCTCACAGTAGTGCCACTTTTTCACAATACACCACACTGAATTGCTCCTTATTCACATTATACCACACCATATTGCTCTTTATTCACATTAGACCACACAGTAGTGCCCTTTCAATACATTATGCCATACAGTAGAGCATTATACACATAATGCCACACATTAGTAATGCATTTATACACATACTACCACACAGTTATGCTCCTTGCACATATGACACACATTATTAATGTCCTTATAAAGATAATGTGCCTTACATATTATGACAAACTTTATTAATTCCCTTATACACATAATGTCCCTTACACATACTGTATGCCTCACATTATTAAGGCCCTTACACACATAATGACCCTTTTAATGTCCCTTTCACATATGCCGCACATTATTAATGCCCTTATACACATAATAACACACATAATGTCCCTTACACATATGCCGCACATTGTTAATGCCCTTATACACATGACACGCATAGTGCAATTTACACATTTGCTGTACATTATTAATGCATTTTTACACATAACACACATAATGCTTCTTACACATATGCCAAACACTACTGCACAACCAACCCACTCACACACAGCACTCATACAACCGCTAACACTGTGACCTCTGCTTCTGCTTGGATACAGATGTGTCCTCATAAATCTTACCTCAATGCTGATGTTGGGCGCCTTTTTTTTATCAAAATGCATCTTATTTGCATTGCTATGTCTCTAGGATGCACAAGCAGCTTCAGCTTATTAAAAGGATATGCAGCATGCCTATCAATTGTGAGAGACTGTGGCTGTATCTGCATATGAAATGCTACAAACAGAAAACAGGCATGCCACATATCATTTTAATCAGCAGAAGCTGCTGATTCCCCTAGGCATTTGCCTAGTTTGCCTATGCCTAGGGCCGGCTCTGACATTGAGTTCATGGTGAAAATTCAGGATAAACAGGATTACGAATGCACGCGCAGATATTTTCCAACGAAAAACTTTAGGAAAGAAATGTTCATGCAGCACTTGGTAAAAGGAATTCAGGAAAACTGTGGAAAAAAGAGGAACAAGTACCAACTGCAGAAAAGAAATATGGGGTAAATTTTCAATTGTTATGAAAAAAAATCAGTTCTTTGGTAATGGCTGATATCTGTGATTGAGTCTAATTACATGTCAGAAATTAAAAGTCATAGAAGACATGCAGAAGATTCTGGTAGCAAAGAATCCAGTGCATTTGTGAAGATGTAAGAAGAAGTAAGCAAAGGTAAATACAGAAATGCACAACATTTTTAGGGCCTACTACCACATACACTCATACCTGTATTTATAGGTGAATACTGTACAGTATATCCCTGATCTTGCCATCTCTAGATGATATTGCTCAAAGGAATGCCCCGGAAACTACACCACATATTGCTAGTCAAGTCGGGGTGGAAGAAGTACAAAATTTGTAATTGACTTGACATAGTTTTATGCTCTTCCCACATAGACATAATAGTAGTTTCAGATCAAAATGTGGAAGAGGAGAAGAACATCAACCCATCTGTAATCTCAAGCAATGAGAGTTCAGTTGGGGAAAAAATTACAAATTTATATCACTGCCTCAAAGATTTACGATAAAAAATAACAGTGGCATCCAAAAAAATTACAAAAATTGTAAAGATCTTTGCACGTGCTTATTATTTGTATGTGCAGATATTAGCAGATGACCGTGACAAGGAAAAACTTTGAATAGACCAATATTGATTGTTTTGGTATAGTTAGGGGGTTGTGGTAGGCTTGATGTGATATTTTATGGTTGTCTACCAATACTGTGCAATTTCTATTTGCTCTAAACGTATAGTGGTATATGTTGCTCATATTCTGTAGTTCCATGCCAGCAATATATCACATGGAAATAGGCACTAAACTGCTTGTGCTTCCTGGAGGACTGGGGATTATTTAGGGTGTGTCCTACTTTAATCATGGGACTTTTGGGGGACAATGGGTGACTTTCTCTGACACTGTGGTCCTCCTATACTAAAAGATACATTTCGGTTGGTTACAACAAATGAAAACTTTTTAATACATTTTGACACTTAAAAAGACAAAGAAACTTTTGATTGGTAAAAATGGTAAATCTCTATTCAATGCAATCACAATTGATTTGTGATCACATTGCAGGGTGGCGCCACACATGCCAGGCAGTCTTGCCCTGTGCTGGTTGGCCCCCAGCATGTGAATACAGTATATGGACATAGATTTTGCTGAGAGAGCAAAATCTGCGACCAACTCTGAACAGTCCCCACTATGTGTGGATGATGTAAACACTGATGAGGGTGAGGATGAGGTTGGTAGTGACTATGATAGTTTGTCACTGCAGAGCTGTTAGCATAGCTATCTTAAGCCCATAGGTAGCTTCGTATGTGGGGGTACAGACAAACCAAGCACATCAGCCACAGAAGTGGCAGTCCCTGTCGTTAGTGCTTGGTTTGTTAAACTGCATGTCCTTTTTAATATCCAACATAAGGGTGGGTGGGAAGACCCAAGGATAATTTCGTCTTTTAATTTCTGCCATTGCTGTGTGGCAATGTTTCTTAGATGTGCTTCAAAAAACTGCTGTGTGTTGGTGCCGCTGCTTTGTTGCTTATTAACCCGCCAGCTCACTGTAGTCTTTGGCCTAAAGCAGATGTAAACAATATTGTGAGTTGTGAGGTGGTCACAATTGATTGTAAATGAGTGGAAATGTATGTTTTTGAGGCTAACAATAAGGTCCAAATTACAGTATGTGATTTTAGCTTTTTGGAATTTTTTTAAAAAAATTCAACAACAAAACCAGTCATGGCCGAAATCCAAATCCAAATCAAAACTGAACCTGTATGATGAATCAGGACCAAAACTAGCAAAAATGGTCCAGTGCTCATCTCTAAAATATATTTGTATGTATATATATATATATATATATATATATATATATATATAAACAGTATAGAGTGGTCCATTTTTTCAAATATTAAATTTAGGTGCTCCACAAGGCTGCTTTTATTCCAAACATGATAGCCTACATTTGTGCAAAATTTAAGACCAATCGGATAATATTAAGAGATTGCTAGGATATTAATAGTTTTTATATGGTAAAAGTTAAAATTAGATATAAATTAACTTTTTACAAAAGGTATTTATTGAAAAATAATTAACATGTCAAAACTATATAAACAAATCATTTAATATATTGAAGCTTTTACTCTCCCATTGTCATCTGCATGTCATCTACAGTCAGATTTAACATTTTGGAAACCAAACTGTATGCAATTTTCCATTTAAAATTATGGTTTGTGGTAATACAGAGTAGTCACAGCTCAGCCTTATAGATTTACCAAATTGAGGACCATTGATCCTCTGTAATTAGTTATCTAGCTATATAGAAAAGTGCAGCTCAGATGCTTAACCTATTAGTTATAACAAATTGAGGATAAGTAACCCTCTTTTAATAGTTATTTGCCCTTTCTACTAGAGATGAGCGGGTTCGGTTTCTCTGAATCCGAACCCGCACGAACTTCATGTTTTTTTTCACGGGTCCGAGCGACTCGGATCTTCCCGCCTTGCTCGGTTAACCCGAGCGCGCCCGAACGTCATCATGACGCTGTCGGATTCTCGCGAGGCTCGGATTCTATCGCGAGACTCGGATTCTATATAAGGAGCCGCGCGTCGCCGCCATTTTCACACGTGCATTGAGATTGATAGGGAGAGGACGTGGCTGGCGTCCTCTCCGTTTAGAATAGATTAGAGAGACACTTGATTTACTAATTTTGGGGAGCATTAGGAGTACTCAGTACAGTGCAGAGTTTTGCTGATAGTGACCACCAGTTTTATTTATAATCCAATCTCTGCCTGAAAAAAGCGATACACAGCACACAGTGACTCAGTCACATACCATATCTGTGTGCACTGCTCAGGCTCAGGCCAGTGTGCTGCATCATCTATTATCTATATATAATATTATATATATCTGATTATCTGTCTGACTGCTCAGCTCACACAGCTTATAATTGTGGGGGAGACTGGGGAGCACTACTGCAGTGCCAGTTATAGGTTATAGCAGGAGCCAGGAGTACATAATATATTATATAGTGAGTGACCACCAGACACACAGTGCAGTTTATTTAATATATCCGTTCTCTGCCTGAAAAAAGCGATACACACAGTGACTCAGTCAGTCACATACCATATCTGTGTGCACTGCTCAGGCTCAGGCCAGTGTGCTGCATCATCTATATATATTATATATCTGTCTGACTGCTCAGCTCACACAGCTTATAATTGTGGGGGAGACTGGGGAGCACTACTGCAGTGCCAGTTATAGGTTATAGCAGGAGCCAGGAGTACATAATATTATATTAAAACAGTGCACACTTTTGCTGCAGGAGTGCCACTGCCAGTGTGACTAGTGACCAGTGACCTGACCACCAGTATATATAATATTAGTAGTATACTATCTCTTTATCAACCAGTCTATATTAGCAGCAGACACAGTACAGTGCGGTAGTTCACGGCTGTGGCTACCTCTGTGTCGGCACTCGGCAGCCCGTCCATAATTGTATATACCACCTAACCGTGGTTTTTTTTTCTTTCTTTATACATACATACTAGTTACGAGTATACTATCTCTTTATCAACCAGTCTATATTAGCAGCAGACACAGTACAGTGCGGTAGTTCACGGCTGTGGCTACCTCTGTGTCGGCACTCGGCAGCCCGTCCATAATTGTATATACCACCTAACCGTGGTTTTTTTTTCTTTCTTTATACATACATACTAGTAACGAGTATACTATCTCTTTATCAACCAGTCTATATATTAGCAGCAGACACAGTACAGTGCGGTAGTTCACGGCTGTGGCTACCTCTGTGTCGGCACTCGGCAGCCCGTCCATAATTGTATATACCACCTAACCGTGGTTTTTTTTTCTTTCTTTATACATACATACTAGTTACGAGTATACTATCTCTTTATCAACCAGTCTATATATTAGCAGCAGACACAGTACAGTGCGGTAGTTCACGGCTGTGGCTACCTCTGTGTCGGCACTCGGCAGCCCGTCCATAATTGTATATACCACCTAACCGTGGTTTTTTTTTCTTTCTTTATACATACATACTAGTTACGAGTATACTATCTCTTTATCAACCAGTCTATATATTAGCAGCAGACACAGTACAGTGCGGTAGTTCACGGCTGTGGCTACCTCTGTGTCGGCACTCGGCAGCCCGTCCATAATTGTATATACCACCTAACCGTGGTTTTTTTTTCTTTCTTTATACATACATACTAGTTACGAGTATACTATCTTTTTATCAACCAGTCTATATATTAGCAGCAGACACAGTACAGTGCGGTAGTTCACGGCTGTGGCTACCTCTGTGTCGGCACTCGGCAGCCCGTCCATAATTGTATATACCACCTAACCGTGGTTTTTTTTTCTTTCTTTATACATACATACTAGTTACGAGTATACTATCTCTTTATCAACCAGTCTATATATTAGCAGCAGACACAGTACAGTGCGGTAGTTCACGGCTGTGGCTACCTCTGTGTCGGCACTCGGCAGCCCGTCCATAATTGTATATACCACCTAACCGTGGTTTTTTTTTCTTTCTTTATACATACATACTAGTTACGAGTATACTATCTCTTTATCAACCAGTCTATATATTAGCAGCAGACACAGTACAGTGCGGTAGTTCACGGCTGTGGCTACCTCTGTGTCGGCACTCGGCAGCCCGTCCATAATTGTATATACCACCTAACCGTGGTTTTTTTTTCTTTCTTTATACATACATACTAGTTACGAGTATACTATCTTTTTATCAACCAGTCTATATATTAGCAGCAGACACAGTACAGTGCGGTAGTTCACGGCTGTGGCTACCTCTGTGTCGGCACTCGGCAGCCCGTCCATAATTGTATATACCACCTAACCGTGGTTTTTTTTTCTTTCTTTATACATACATACTAGTTACGAGTATACTATCTCTTTATCAACCAGTCTATATATTAGCAGCAGACACAGTACAGTGCGGTAGTTCACGGCTGTGGCTACCTCTGTGTCGGCACTCGGCAGCCCGTCCATAATTGTATATACCACCTAACCGTGGTTTTTTTTTCTTTCTTTGGCCCTCATTCCGAGTTGTTCGCTCGGTATTTTTCATCGCATCGCAGTGAAAATCCGCTTAGTACGCATGCGCAATGTTCGCACTGCGACTGCGCCAAGTAACTTTACTATGAAGAAAGTATTTTTACTCACGGCTTTTTCTTCGCTCCGGCGATCGTAATGTGATTGACAGGAAATGGGTGTTACTGGGCGGAAACACGGCGTTTCAGGGGCGTGTGGCTGAAAACGCTACCGTTTCCGGAAAAAACGCAGGAGTGGCCGGGGAAACGGTGGGAGTGCCTGGGCGAACGCTGGGTGTGTTTGTGACGTCAACCAGGAACGACAAGCACTGAAATGATCGCACAGGCAGAGTAAGTCTGGAGCTACTCTGAAACTGCTAAGTAGTTAGTAATCGCAATATTGCGAATACATCGGTCGCAATTTTAAGAAGCTAAGATTCACTCCCAGTAGGCGGCGGCTTAGCGTGTGTAACTCTGCTACATTCGCCTTGCGAGCGAACAACTCGGAATGAGGGCCTTTATACATACATACTAGTTACGAGTATACTATCTCTTTATCAACCAGTCTATATATTAGCAGCAGACACAGTACAGTGCGGTAGTTCACGGCTGTGGCTACCTCTGTGTCGGCACTCGGCAGCCCGTCCATAATTGTATACTAGTATCCAATCCATCCATCTCCATTGTTTACCTGAGGTGCCTTTTAGTTGTGCCTATTAAAATATGGAGAACAAAAATGTTGAGGTTCCAAAATTAGGGAAAGATCAAGATCCACTTCCACCTCGTGCTGAAGCTGCTGCCACTAGTCATGGCCGAGACGATGAAATGCCAGCAACGTCGTCTGCCAAGGCCGATGCCCAATGGCATAGTACAGAGCATGTCAAAACCAAAACACCAAATATCAGTAAAAAAAGGACTCCAAAACCTAAAATAAAATTGTCGGAGGAGAAGCGTAAACTTGCCAATATGCCATTTACCACACGGAGTGGCAAGGAACGGCTGAGGCCCTGGCCTATGTTCATGGCTAGTGGTTCAGCTTCACATGAGGATGGAAGCACTCAGCCTCTCGCTAGAAAACTGAAAAGACTCAAGCTGGCAAAAGCACCGCAAAGAACTGTGCGTTCTTTGAAATCCCAAATCCACAAGGAGAGTCCAATTGTGTCGGTTGCGATGCCTGACCTTCCCAACACTGGACGTGAAGAGCATGCGCCTTCCACCATTTGCACGCCCCCTGCAAGTGCTGGAAGGAGCACCCGCAGTCCAGTTCCTGATAGTCAGATTGAAGATGTCAGTGTTGAAGTACACCAGGATGAGGAGGATATGGGTGTTGCTGGCGCTGGGGAGGAAATTGACCAGGAGGATTCTGATGGTGAGGTGGTTTGTTTAAGTCAGGCACCCGGGGAGACACCTGTTGTCCGTGGGAGGAATATGGCCGTTGACATGCCAGGTGAAAATACCAAAAAAATCAGCTCTTCGGTGTGGAGGTATTTCACCAGAAATGCGGACAACAGGTGTCAAGCCGTGTGTTCCCTTTGTCAAGCTGTAATAAGTAGGGGTAAGGACGTTAACCACCTCGGAACATCCTCCCTTATACGTCACCTGCAGCGCATTCATAATAAGTCAGTGACAAGTTCAAAAACTTTGGGTGACAGCGGAAGCAGTCCACTGACCAGTAAATCCCTTCCTCTTGTAACCAAGCTCACGCAAACCACCCCACCAACTCCCTCAGTGTCAATTTCCTCCTTCCCCAGGAATGCCAATAGTCCTGCAGGCCATGTCACTGGCAATTCTGACGAGTCCTCTCCTGCCTGGGATTCCTCCGATGCATCCTTGCGTGTAACGCCTACTGCTGCTGGCGCTGCTGTTGTTGCCGCTGGGAGTCGATGGTCATCCCAGAGGGGAAGTCGTAAGCCCACTTGTACTACTTCCAGTAAGCAATTGACTGTTCAACAGTCCTTTGCGAGGAAGATGAAATATCACAGCAGTCATCCTACTGCAAAGCGGATAACTGAGTCCTTGACAACTATGTTGGTGTTAGACGTGCGTCCGGTATCCGCCGTTAGTTCACAGGGAACTAGACAATTTATTGAGGCAGTGTGCCCCCGTTACCAAATACCATCTAGGTTCCACTTCTGTAGGCAGGCGATACCGAGAATGTACACGGACGTCAGAAAAAGACTCACCAGTGTCCTAAAAAATGCAGTTGTACCCAATGTCCACTTAACCACGGACATGTGGACAAGTGGAGCAGGGCAGGGTCAGGACTATATGACTGTGACAGCCCACTGGGTAGATGTATGGACTCCCGCCGCAAGAACAGCAGCGGCGGCACCAGTAGCAGCATCTCGCAAACGCCAACTCTTTCCTAGGCAGGCTACGCTTTGTATCACCGCTTTCCAGAATACGCACACAGCTGAAAACCTCTTACGGCAACTGAGGAAGATCATCGCGGAATGGCTTACCCCAATTGGACTCTCCTGTGGATTTGTGGCATCGGACAACGCCAGCAATATTGTGTGTGCATTAAATATGGGCAAATTCCAGCACGTCCCATGTTTTGCACATACCTTGAATTTGGTGGTGCAGAATTTTTTAAAAAACGACAGGGGCGTGCAAGAGATGCTGTCGGTGGCCAGAAAAATTGCGGGACACTTTCGGCGTACAGGCACCACGTACAGAAGACTGGAGCACCACCAAAAACTACTGAACCTGCCCTGCCATCATCTGAAGCAAGAAGTGGTAACGAGGTGGAATTCAACCCTCTATATGCTTCAGAGGTTGGAGGAGCAGCAAAAGGCCATTCAAGCCTATACAATTGAGCACGATATAGTAGGTGGAATGCACCTGTCTCAAGTGCAGTGGAGAATGATTTCAACGTTGTACAAGGTTCTGATGCCCTTTGAACTTGCCACACGTGAAGTCAGTTCAGACACTGCCAGCCTGAGTCAGGTCATTCCCCTCATCAGGCTTTTGCAGAAGAAGCTGGAGGCATTGAAGAAGGAGCTAAAAGGGAGCGATTCCGCTAGGCATGTGGGACTTGTGGATGCAGCCCTTAATTCGCTTAACAAGGATTCACGGGTGGTCAATCTGTTGAAATCAGAGCACTACATTTTGGCCACCGTGCTCGATCCTAGATTTAAAGCCTACCTTGGATCTCTCTTTCCGGCAGACACAGGTCTGCTGGGGTTGAAAGACCTGCTGGTGACAAAATTGTCAAGTCAAGCGGAACGCGACCTGTCAACATCTCCTCCTTCACATTCTCCCGCAACTGGGGGTGCGAGGAAAAGGCTCAGAATTCCGAGCCCACCCGCTGGCGGTGATGCAGGGCAGTCTGGAGCGACTGCTGATGCTGACATCTGGTCCGGACTGAAGGACCTGACAACGATTACGGACATGTCGTCTACTGTCACTGCATATGATTCTCTCAACATTGATAGAATGGTGGAGGATTATATGAGTGACCGCATCCAAGTAGGCACGTCACACAGTCCGTACTTATACTGGCAGGAAAAAGAGGCAATTTGGAGGCCCTTGCACAAACTGGCTTTATTCTACCTAAGTTGCCCTCCCACAAGTGTGTACTCCGAAAGAGTGTTTAGTGCCGCCGCTCACCTTGTCAGCAATCGGCTTACGAGGTTACATCCAGAAAATGTGGAGAAGATGATGTTCATTAAAATGAATTATAATCAATTCCTCCGCGGAGACATTGACCAGCAGCAATTGCCTCCACAAAGTACACAGGGAGCTGAGATGGTGGATTCCAGTGGGGACGAATTGATAATCTGTGAGGAGGGGGATGTACACGGTGATATATCGGAGGGTGAAGATGAGGTGGACATCTTGCCTCTGTAGAGCCAGTTTGTGCAAGGAGAGATTAATTGCTTCTTTTTTGGGGGGGGTCCAAACCAACCCGTCATATCAGTCACAGTCGTGTGGCAGACCCTGTCACTGAAATGATGGGTTGGTTAAAGTGTGCATGTCCTGTTTTGTTTATACAACATAAGGGTGGGTGGGAGGGCCCAAGGACAATTCCATCTTGCACCTCTTTTTTCTTTTCTTTTTCTTTGCATCATGTGCTGATTGGGGAGGGTTTTTTGGAAGGGACATCCTGCGTGACACTGCAGTGCCACTCCTAGATGGGCCCGGTGTTTGTGTCGGCCACTAGGGTCGCTAATCTTACTCACACAGTCAGCTACCTCATTGCGCCTCTTTTTTTCTTTGCGTCATGTGCTGTTTGGGGAGGGTTTTTTGGAAGGGACATCCTGCGTGACACTGCAGTGCCACTCCTAGATGGGCCCGGTGTTTGTGTCGGCCACTAGGGTCGCTAATCTTACTCACACAGCTACCTCATTGCGCCTCTTTTTTTCTTTGCGTCATGTGCTGTTTGGGGAGGGTTTTTTGGAAGGGACATCCTGCGTGACACTGCAGTGCCACTCCTAGATGGGCCCGGTGTTTGTGTCGGCCACTAGGGTCGCTAATCTTACTCACACAGCTACCTCATTGCGCCTCTTTTTTTCTTTGCGTCATGTGCTGTTTGGGGAGGGTTTTTTGGAAGGGACATCCTGCGTGACACTGCAGTGCCACTCCTAGATGGGCCCGGTGTTTGTGTCGGCCACTAGGGTCGCTAATCTTACTCACACAGCTACCTCATTGCGCCTCTTTTTTTCTTTGCGTCATGTGCTGTTTGGGGAGGGTTTTTTGGAAGGGACATCCTGCGTGACACTGCAGTGCCACTCCTAGATGGGCCCGGTGTTTGTGTCGGCCACTAGGGTCGCTTATCTTACTCACACAGCGACCTCGGTGCAAATTTTAGGACTAAAAATAATATTGTGAGGTGTGAGGTATTCAGAATAGACTGAAAATGAGTGTAAATTATGGTTTTTGAGGTTAATAATACTTTGGGATCAAAATGACCCCCAAATTCTATGATTTAAGCTGTTTTTTAGTGTTTTTTGAAAAAAACACCCGAATCCAAAACACACCCGAATCCGACAAAAAAAATTCGGTGAGGTTTTGCCAAAACGCGTTCGAACCCAAAACACGGCCGCGGAACCGAACCCAAAACCAAAACACAAAACCCGAAAAATTTCAGGCGCTCATCTCTACTTTCTACTAGCCTTTATAGTATCTATACTGTCTAAAGAGAGAGGTTATCAGAAATTTGTTTTTAGGCATCTAAAGCCATATTTTAGTTTTACCCTTTGGTCTCCTGAATATATAAATCACAGGAGCTCTGCAAATTTACTAACAATAATAATGATCAATGCCAGTGGCGTGCGGTGAGCTCAGTGGCTGGTGAGGCACTGCAGCCATAATGTCTGCTGTGTCCCGCCGATGCCCGCCACCGCACCCAAGCCAATGCCTGTTACCACCACTGTCCCTGGGTCAGTAGGAGACAAAGAAAGACAGTGGGCGATTCCAGGGAGAAGCAGTGGGTGACAGCAGTGGGTGATGCTAGGGAGACGGTGACAGGGAGAGGGTGTTGCCAGTCAAAGGGTGATAGCAGTGGGTGACGCCAGGGAAAGGATGACAGCAATTTGTAATAGGGAGAGGGTGACAGCAGTGGGTGACGCCAGAGAGAGGATGATGCCAGGGAGCTGGTGACAGCAAGAGGGTCACAGGGAGAGGGTGACAGCAGTCTGTGGCAGCAGTGGGTCACAGGGAGAGGGTGACAGGAAGAGATTGATGCCAGTGAGTTGGTGACAGGAAGTGGGGGAGAGGGTGACTGCAGTTGGTGCCAGCTGTGGGTGACGGAGAGAGGGTGACAGCAGTCGGTGCCAGCTGTGGGCAACGGGGAGAGGGTGACAAGGAGAGGTTGACGCCAGGTAGAGGGTGACAGTGAAAGGGTAGAGCAGTGTGTGCCAGCTGTGGGTAACGACAGGGAGAGGGTGACAGCAGACGGTGCCAGCTGTGGGTGACGGGAAGAGGGCGACGCCAGGGAGAGGATGGCAGGGAGAGAGTGACAGCAGTTGGGGCCAGCTGTGGCTGACGAGGAGAGGGTGACAGCAGTCAGTGCCAGCTGTGGGTGATGTCGAGAGGGTGAAGCCAGGGAGAGGGTGACAGTGAGAAGATACCAGCAGTCGGTGCCAGCTGTGGGTGACAGCAGTCGGTGACAGTGAGAGGGTGACAGAAACAGGGTGACGCCAGGGAGAGCACATTACTGTCCCACTCTACCAGCAGTATAGAATACAACATAAGGAGTACAGCCCTAAGCCTTGGGTCCCTGATAAAGCATGGGTGAGCTCAGCCCATTACAAACTAAAGTACCTGCCACTCTCCCCCACTTCAGCCCCCGCTGCACATAGGCGTGCGCAGCACATTTTATTAGGGGGTGCACCGTCGTAGAGGTGTGTCTAGTACCACCTACCTACTGGGCAAGTCTAGCAACACCTATCGGGCGTGTCTAGCACCGCCTACTAAGTGTGTCTAGCACCACCTATTGGCATTCTTTTCTATTCAATATGCACCTTACCTATATGGTAGTTTCTCATAACGGGGAACCTCGGAAGAAATGTCCTTCCTGGGCAGACGGCGTCTTCAGTCGGTAATCACTATTCATGTAGGAGGTCACATGATCCGGAAGATGCCTGTTTGCGTAGGAATATAACCAATGTCATCAACATACAACAGAGGTTCAACCAGACTCGTGTCACCTCCTTCCTTCTGCATCTATCAGCCACAACATCATCTCCGCCCTGCATCGTCTATCAGCCACTAGTGATGAGCGGGTTCGGTTTCTCGGAATCCGAACCCGCCGAACTTCAGCTTTTTTTACACGGGGCCGAGCAGGCTCGGATCCTCCCGCCTTGCTCGGTTAACCCGAGCGCGCCCGAACGTCATCATCCCGCTGTCGGATTCTCGCGAGGCTCGGATTCTATCGCGAGACTTGGATTCTATATAAGGAGCCGCGCGTCGCCGCCATTTTCACACATGCATTGAGATTGATAGGGAGAGGACGTGGCTGGCGTCCTCTCCGTTTATAGAGAAGAGAGTAGAGAGTTAGAGACACTATTTACTAATTTTGGGGAGCATATTAGGACTGGAGTACTACTACTTGCTGATAGTGTGACCAGTGACCATTGACCACCAGTTTAATTAATCCGTTCTCTGCCTGAAAAAAAACGATACACAGTGTGACACAGTCACATACCATATCTGTGCTCAGCCTCAGTGTGCTGCATCATCATATGTAATACTGTATATCTGACTGTGCTGAGTGCTCACTGCTCACACAGCTTAATTGTGGGGGAGACTGGGGAGCAGTTAGAGCAGGAGTACATAAATAATATATTTTAAGTACAGTGCACACTTTTGCTGCCAGAGTGCCACACTGCCAGTGTGACTGACCAGTGACCACACTGACCACCAGTATATTGTGATTGTCTGCTTAGGACGGAGTACTACTTGCTGATAGTGTGACCAGTGACCAGTGACCACCACCAGTTTAATTAATCCGTTCTCTGCCTGAAAAAAAAACGATACACAGTGTGACACAGTCACATACCATATCTGTGCTCAGCCCAGTGTGCTGCATCATATGTAATACTGTATATCATTATCTGACTGTGCTGAGTGCTCACTGCTCACACAGCTTAATTGTGGGGGAGACTGGGGAGCAGTTATAGCAGGAGTACATATTTTAAGTACAGTGCACACTTTTGCTGCCAGAGTGCCACTGCCAGTGTGACTGACCAGTGACCACTGACCACCAGTATATTGTGATTGTCTGCTGACCACCAGTATATTGTGATTGTCTGCCTGAAAAAGTTAAACACTCGTCGTGTGGTGTTTTTATAAACGCATTCTGCAGACAGTGTCCAGCAGGTCCATCATTACATAATATATACCTGTCCGGCTGCAGTACTAGTGTGATATATATATATATTTTAATTTTATCTCATTATCATCCAGTCTATATTAGCAGCAGACACAGTACGGTAGTCCACGGCTGTAGCTACCTCTGTGTCGGCAGTCGCTCGTCCATCCATAATTGTATACCACCTACCCGTGGTTTTTTTTTTTTCTATCTTCTTGATACTAGTAACTTACTTTAGGAGTCTGCAGTGCTGACAGACAGTGTCCAGCAGGTCCGTCATTACATAATATATACCTGTCCGGCTGCAGTACTAGTGTGATATATATATATATTTTAATTTTATCTCATTATCATCCAGTCTATATTAGCAGCAGACACAGTACAGTAGTCCACGGCTGTAGCAACCTCTGTGTCGGCAGTCGCTCGTCCATCCATAATTGTATATTACCTACCCGTGTTTTTTTTTTTTTTTCTATCTTCTTGATACTAGTAGCTTACTTTAGGAGTCTGCAGTGCTGACAGACAGTGTCCAGCAGGTCCGTCATTACATAATATATACCTGTCCGGCTGCAGTACTAGTAGAGATGAGCGGGTTCGGTTCCTCTGAATCCGAACCCGCCCGAACTTCAGTTTTTTTTACACGGGGCCGAGCGACTCGGATCTTCCCGCCTTGCTCGGTTAACCCGAGCGCGCACGAACGTCATCATCACACTGTCGGATTCTCGCGAGGCTCGGATTCTATCGCGAGACTCGGATTCTATATAAGGAGCCGCTCGTCGCCGCCATTTTCACACGTGCATTGAGATTGATAGGGAGAGGACGTGGCTGGCGTCCTCTCCGTTTAGAAATTAAAATAGGAGAGTGAGAGTGAGACACGTTCATTACTATACTTACTGGAGCTTAGGAGGAGTTATTATATTATACTACTAGTGACTGATGACCAGTGACCTGACCACCAGAGCAGTTTTATAATTTATTAATATTTAAATAATAATCCGTTCTGTTCTTGTTCTATGCCTGAAAAAAACGATACACAGCTTAATTGTGGGGGAGACTGGGGAGCAGTTATAGGTTATAGCAGGAGCCAGGAGTACATATTAAACAGTGCACACTTTTGCTGCCAGAGAGAGACTAGTGCCACTGCCAGTGTGACTGACCACTGTGACCAGTGACCTGACCACACTGACCACCAGTACTATAGTACTATATTTATTGATTGTCTGCCTGAAAAAGTACACTCGTCGTGGACTCGTGTGACTTGTGTGGTGTTTTTTTCTTCTTTAAAAAACTCATTCTGCTGACAGACAGTGTCCAGCAGGTCCGTCATTAATATCTGACTGTGCTCACACAGCTTAATTGTGGGGGAGACTGGGGAGCAGTTATAGGTTATAGCAGGAGCCAGGAGTACATATTAAACAGTGCACACTTTTGCTGCCAGAGAGAGACTAGTGCCACTGCCAGTGTGACTGACCACTGTGACCAGTGACCTGACCACACTGACCACCAGTACTATAGTACTATATTTATTGATTGTCTGCCTGAAAAAGTACACTCGTCGTGGACTCGTGTGACTTGTGTGGTGTTTTTTTCTTCTTTAAAAAACTCATTCTGCTGACAGACAGTGTCCAGCAGGTCCGTCATTAATATCTGACTGTGCTCACACAGCTTAATTGTGGGGGAGACTGGGGAGCAGTTATAGGTTATAGCAGGAGCCAGGAGTACATATTAAACAGTGCACACTTTTGCTGCCAGAGAGAGACTAGTGCCACTGCCAGTGTGACTGACCACTGTGACCAGTGACCTGACCACACTGACCACCAGTACTATAGTACTATATTTATTGATTGTCTGCCTGAAAAAGTACACTCGTCGTGGACTCGTGTGACTTGTGTGGTGTTTTTTTCTTCTTTAAAAAACTCATTCTGCTGACAGACAGTGTCCAGCAGGTCCGTCATTAATATCTGACTGTGCTCACACAGCTTAATTGTGGGGGAGACTGGGGAGCAGTTATAGGTTATAGCAGGAGCCAGGAGTACATATTAAACAGTGCACACTTTTGCTGCCAGAGAGAGACTAGTGCCACTGCCAGTGTGACTGACCACTGTGACCAGTGACCTGACCACACTGACCACCAGTACTATAGTACTATATTTATTGATTGTCTGCCTGAAAAAGTACACTCGTCGTGGACTCGTGTGACTTGTGTGGTGTTTTTTTCTTCTTTAAAAAACTCATTCTGCTGACAGACAGTGTCCAGCAGGTCCGTCATTAATATCTGACTGTGCTCACACAGCTTAATTGTGGGGGAGACTGGGGAGCAGTTATGGGTTATAGCAGGAGCCAGGAGTACATATTAAACAGTGCACACTTTTGCTGCCAGAGAGAGACTAGTGCCACTGCCAGTGTGACTGACCACTGTGACCAGTGACCTGACCACACTGACCACCAGTACTATAGTACTATATTTATTGATTGTCTGCCTGAAAAAGTACACTCGTCGTGGACTCGTGTGACTTGTGTGGTGTTTTTTTCCTCTATAAAAAACTCATTCTGCTGACAGACAGTGTCCAGCAGGTCCGTCATTATATAATATTATATACCTGTCCGGCTGCAGTAGTGATATATTTTTTATATCATTATTTATCATCCAGTCTATACTAGCAGCAGACACAGTACGGTAGTTCACGGCTGTAGCTACCTCTGTGTCGGCACTCGGCAGTCCATCCATAATTGTATACCACCTACCAGTGGTTTTTTTTTTCTTTCTTCTTTATACATACTACATCTCATTATCAACCAGTCTATATTAGCAGCTAGTATCTAGCTAGTATTATTAGCTAGTACTATTATTATTAGCTAGTATTAGTACTAGTATTATTAGCTAGTACTAGTATCCATCCATCTCCATTGTTTACCTGAGGTGCCTTTTAGTTGTGCCTATTAAAATATGGAGAACAAAAATGTTGAGGTTCCAAAATTAGGGAAAGATCAAGATCCACTTCCACCTCGTGCTGAAGCTGCTGCCACTAGTCATGGCCGAGACGATGAAATGCCAGCAACGTCGTCTGCCAAGGCCGATGCCCAATGGCATAGTACAGAGCATATCAAATCCAAAACACCAAATATCAGTAAAAAAAGGACTCCAAAACCTAAAATAAAATTGTCGGAGGAGAAGCGTAAACTTGCCAATATGCCATTTACCACACGGAGTGGCAAGGAACGGCTGAGGCCCTGGCCTATGTTCATGGCTAGTGGTTCAGCTTCACATGAGGATGGAAGCACTCAGCCTCCCGCTAGAAAAATGAAAAGACTCAAGCTGGCAAAAGCAGTAGCACCGCAAAGAACTGTGCGTTCTTCGAAATCCCAAATCCACAAGGAGAGTCCAATTGTGTCGGTTGCGATGCCTGACCTTCCCAACACTGGACGTGAAGAGCATGCGCCTTCCACCATTTGCACGCCCCCTGCAAGTGCTGGAAGGAGCACCCGCAGTCCAGTTCCTGATAGTCAGATTGAAGATGTCAGTGTTGAAGTACACCAGGATGAGGAGGATATGGGTGTTGCTGGCGCTGGGGAGGAAATTGACCAGGAGGATTCTGATGGTGAGGTGGTTTGTTTAAGTCAGGCACCCGGGGAGACACCTGTTGTCCGTGGGAGGAATATGGCCGTTGACATGCCTGGTGAAAATACCAAAAAAATCAGCTCTTCGGTGTGGAGGTATTTCAACAGAAATGCGGACAACAGGTGTCAAGCCGTGTGTTGCCTTTGTCAAGCTGTAATAAGTAGGGGTAAGGACGTTAACCACCTCGGAACATCCTCCCTTATACGTCACCTGCAGCGCATTCATAATAAGTCAGTGACAAGTTCAAAAACTTTGGGTGACAGCGGAAGCAGTCCACTGACCAGTAAATCCCTTCCTCTTGTAACCAAGCTCCCGCAAACCACCCCACCAACTCCCTCAGTGTCAATTTCCTCCTTCCCCAGGAATGCCAATAGTCCTGCAGGCCATGTCACTGGCAATTCTGACGATTCCTCTCCTGCCTGGGATTCCTCCAATGCATCCTTGCGTGTAACGCCTACTGCTGCTGGCGCTGCTGTTGTTGCTGCTGGGAGTCGATGGTCATCCCAGAGGGGAAGTCGTAAGACCACTTTTACTACTTCCACCAAGCAATTGACTGTTCAACAGTCCTTTGCGAGGAAGATGAAATATCACAGCAGTCATCCTGCTGCAAAGCGGATAACTGAGGCCTTGGCATCCTGGGTGGTGAGAAACGTGGTTCCGGTATCCATCATTACTGCAGAGCCAACTAGAGACTTGTTGGAGGTACTGTGTCCCCGGTACCAAATACCATCTAGGTTCCATTTCTCTAGGCAGGCGATACCGAAAATGTACACAGACCTCAGAAAAAGAGTCACCAGTGTCCTAAAAAATGCAGCTGTACCCAATGTCCACTTAACCACGGACATGTGGACAAGTGGAGCAGGGCAGGGTCAGGACTATATGACTGTGACAGCCCACTGGGTAGATGTATGGACTCCCGCCGCAAGAACAGCAGCGGCGGCACCAGTAGCAGCATCTCGCAAACGCCAACTCTTTCCTAGGCAGGCTACGCTTTGTATCACCGGTTTCCAGAATACGCACACAGCTGAAAACCTCTTACGGCAACTGAGGAAGATCCTCGCGGAATGGCTTACCCCAATTGGACTCTCCTGTGGATTTGTGGCATCGGACAACGCCAGCAATATTGTGTGTGCATTAAATATGGGCAAATTCCAGCACGTCCCATGTTTTGCACATACCTTGAATTTGGTGGTGCAGAATTATTTAAAAAACGACAGGGGCGTGCAAGAGATGCTGTCGGTGGCCAGAAGAATTGCGGGACACTTTCGGCGTACAGGCACCACGTACAGAAGACTGGAGCACCACCAAAAACTACTGAACCTGCCCTGCCATCATCTGAAGCAAGAAGTGGTAACGAGGTGGAATTCAACCCTCTATATGCTTCAGAGGTTGGAGGAGCGGCAAAAGGCCATTCAAGCCTATACAATTGAGCACGATATAGGAGGTGAAATGCACCTGTCTCAAGCGCAGTGGAGAATGATTTCAACGTTGTGCAAGGTTCTGCTGCCCTTTGAACTTGCCACACGTGAAGTCAGTTCAGACACTGCCAGCCTGAGTCAGGTCATTCCCCTCATCAGGCTTTTGCAGAAGAAGCTGGAGACATTGAAGGAGGAGCTAAGACAGAGCGATTCCGCTAGGCATGTGGGACTTGTGGATGGAGCCCTTAATTCGCTTAACAAGGATTCACGGGTGGTCAATCTGTTGAAATCAGAGCACTACATTTTGGCCACCGTGCTCGATCCTAGATTTAAAACCTACCTTGGATCTCTCTTTCCGGCAGACACAAGTCTGCTGGGGTTCAAAGACCTGCTGGTGAGAAAATTGTCAAGTCAAGCGGAACGCGACCTGTCAACATCTCCTGCTTCACATTCTCCCGCAACTGGGGGTACGAGGAAAAGGCTCAGAATTCCGAGCCCACCCGCTGGCGGTGATGCAGGGCAGTCTGGAGCGACTGCTGATGTTGACATCTGGTCCGGACTGAAGGACCTGCCAACGATTACGGACATGTCGTCTACTGGCACTGCATATGATTCTCTCCCCATTGAAAGAATGGTGGAGGATTATATGAGTGACCGCATCCAAGTAGGCACGTCACACAGTCCGTACTTATACTGGCAGGAAAAAGAGGCAATTTGGAGGCCCTTGCACAAACTGGCTTTATTCTACCTAAGTTGCCCTCCCACAAGTGTGTACTCCGAAAGAGTGTTTAGTGCCGCCGCTCACCTTGTCAGCAATCGGCGTACGAGGTTACTTCCAGAAAATGTGGAGAAGATGATGTTCATTAAAATGAATTATAATCAATTCCTCCGTGGAGACATTGACCAGCAGCAATTGCCTCCACAAAGTACACAGGGAGCTGAGATGGTGGATTCCAGTGGGGACGAATTGATAATCTGTGAGGAGGGGGATGTACACGGTGATATATCGGAGGGTGAAGATGAGGTGGACATCTTGCCTCTGTAGAGCCAGTTTGTGCAAGGAGAGATTAATTGCTTCTTTTTTGGTGGGGGTCCAAACCAACCCGTCATTTCAGTCACAGTCGTGTGGCAGACCCTGTCACTGAAATGATGGGTTGGTTAAAGTGTGCATGTCCTGTTTATACAACATAAGGGTGGGTGGGAGGGCCCAAGGACAATTCCATCTTGCCCTCTTTTTTCTTTAATTTTTCTTTGCGTCATGTGCTGTTTGGGGAGTATTTTTTTGAAGGGCCATCCTGCGTGACACTGCAGTGCCACTCCTAGATGGGCCAGGTGTTTGTGTCGGCCACTAGGGTCGCTTAGCTTACTCACACAGCTACCTCATTGCGCCTCTTTTTTTTCTTCTTTGCGTCATGTGCTGTTTGGGGAGTGTTTTTTGAAGGGCCATCCTGCGTGACACTGCAGTGCCACTCCTAGATGGGCCAGGTGTTTGTGTCGGCCACTAGGGTCGCTTAGCTTACTCACACAGCTACCTCATTGCGCCTCATTTTTTCTTTGCGTCATGTGCTGTTTGGGGAGTAGTTTTTTGAAGGGCCAGCCTGCGTGACACTGCAGTGCCACTCCTAGATGGGCCAGGTGTTTGTGTCGGCCACTAGGGTCGCTTAGCTTACTCACACAGCTACCTCATTGCGCCTCTTTTTTTCTTTGCGTCATGTGCTGTTTGGGGGGTGTTTTTTGGAAGGGCCATCCTGCGTGACACTGCAGTGCCACTCCTAGATGGGCCAGGTGTTTGTGTCGGCCACTTGGGTCGTTGAGCTTAGTCACACAGCTACCTCATTGCGCCTCTTTTTTTATTTGCATCATGTGCTGTTTGGGGAGTGTTTTTTGGAAGGGCCATCCTGCGTGACACTGCAGTGCCACTCCTAGATGGGCCAGGTGTTTGTGTCGGCCACTTGGGTCGCTGAGCTTAGTCACACAGCTACCTCATTGCGCCTCTTTTTTTCTTTGCGTCATGTGCTGTTTGGGGAGTGTTTTTTGGAAGGGCCATCCTGCGTGACACTGCAGTGCCACTCCTAGATGGGCCAGGTGTTTGTGTCGGCCACTTGGGTCGCTTAGCTTAGTCATCCAGCAACCTCGGTGCAAATTTTAGGACTAAAAATAATATTGTGAGGTGTGAGGTGTTCAGAATAGACTGAAAATGAGTGGAAATTATGGTTTTTGAGGTTAATAATACTTTGGGATCAAAATGACCCCCAAATTCTATGATTTAAGCTGTTTTTTAGGGTTTTTTGAAAAAAACACCCGAATCCAAAACACACCCGAATCCGACAAAAAAAATTCGGTGAGGTTTTGCCAAAACGCGTTCGAACCCAAAACACGGCCGCGGAACCGAACCCAAAACCAAAACACAAAACCCGAAAAATTTCAAGTGCACATCCCTATCAGCCACACCATCATCTCCGCCCTGCATCGTCTCTCAGCCACACCATCATATCCTCCCTGCGTCGTCTCTCAGCCACACCATCATCTCCTCCCTGCGTCGTCTCTCAGCCACACCATCATCTCCTCCCTGCGTTATATCTCAGCCACACCATCATCTCCCATCTGAATCTCTCGCAATACCCCTCACTTTGTCTCTCATTCTCCTCACTTCACTCTGTGGCTCTGAGCCTCCCACCCTTCTGTCTGTGTCTCTCAGTCGCCCGCCGTTCACCATCTCTCAGCCTCATCAGTGGAGTTGGTGGGCCCAGCAGGAGAACACCGGCAGGTGGCGGCCGTTCGCGTGGTGTGACATCATCGGGTCACATCGCACAGTACATTGAGGTGGAGGAGTGGTGTGGAGCAGCGGGCAGGATGGGAGTAGTGGTGCATAGCAGTGGGGCTGGATGGGAGCAGTGGTGCATAGCAGGGGAATAGGATGGGAGTAGTGGTGTGGAGCAGGTGGGCAGGTTGGGAACATTGGTGCAGAGCGGGGGGCAGGATAGGAGCAGTGGTCCTGACTTGGGGGGGAGCAGGGGAAGCAGTGGTGCAGAGCAGGGGGGGCAGGATGGGAGTGGTGGTGCATAGTAGGGGGGGTAGGATGGGAGTAGTGGTGCATAGCAGGGGGGTAGGATGGGAGTAGTGGTGCATAGCAGGGGTGGCAGGATGGGAGTAGTGGTGCATAGCAGGGGGGGAAGGATGGGAGTAGTGGTGTGGAGCAGCGGGGGCAGGATGGGAGTAACAGTGCTGAGTTAGGGGGGGTTGGGCAGGATGGGAGCAGTGCTGGGAAGGAGCAGCCAGTTAAGCATGTCACTTCACCTGTAGCTCCCGGCCGCGATCTCTCCCTCCGTCCTATTTACAAGCTGCTCCCCTCTGCTCTGGCTGCCTCACTCCAGGCAGACGAGGAGTTCGGGCGGGCGGGCGGCCGAAGGAGTCCATGCAGCCGGGCGGGCGGCCGGTTGGGCAGCCGGAGGAGTCCGTGAGCCGGGCAGCCGGAGGAGTCTGTGCGCTGGCCGGGCGAGTCCGTGCGCTGGCCGGGCATCCTGGTAGGCCAGCAGGCGGGCGGGTGATATTCCTTTGTAAAGGGTATCGCGGTGGCGGCTACTATCTCCCCTCTGCCTCTGGCCGGACTGCATAACCGGGGTGATGGGAGGGCGGGGAGCTAATAGGCGGCCACACATGTAGATAAGTACTGTGCCTCGTCCCCCCGCTCCATCCCCGCGCCCAATTACATCACTGTTAGTGACAGGGGTGCACGCCCCCTGTCACAGAGGCACTTATAGTAAGTGCCGCTTCGGATTATTTTTTTAATGGGCTTTTACTGCCCAAAGCTTAGCCCCGCCCCCCACTTCCGGCCATTTCCCATTGATAGTGGGAGGCACTGGCAGCAGTGCCTCCGAAACACATTAAGACCGTTTTTAGTATTACACAAGTAAAAAAGATTAAAATAATGTAAAGGCTAAAGCAGATAGTTATGACACAGATTATGTGTCATAACTATCTTCTTTACATTATTTTAATCATTAATGACAGTGGAGGCACTGCCTCCCCTGCCTCCCCTGACTGCACGTCCCTGATCAATGCATTTAACCATGCAACCCCCAGCAAGGAACCCCACTATACTGCAGGTCCTACTCTCTTGCTCAAAATAATTACTATAAAAATAGCTATCACATTAGTGTTAAATTTTAGGTATGCTACATGGACTAAAGCTAGGCTGACCATATTATCCCTTTAATCTGGGACACTCATGAATTACACAGGTTCTGTGGCTGCTTAAAACTAGAGATGAGCGGGTTCGGTTCTCAGAGAACTGAACCCCCCGAACTTTGCCTTCCAAGTTCGGATCCGAGCCAGGCTCGGATTTTCCCTCTTGACTCGGACACCTGAACTCGGCAAAACGTCATCATCCCACTGTCGGATTCTCGCGGGATTTGGGGATTCCATATAAGGAGCCGCGCATCACGGCCATTTTCACTCCAGTCCCGGAGAGTGAGAGGACGTGTATTCAGTGTGCTGAGTCTCTGTTTATTGGGCCGGGAAAGTGGGGTGACAAGTGTTGTGCGGCTCAGTCCAGTCCATATATCCAGTGTAGCTGTAAAGTGGTGCTGTGTTGTGCAGACCAGTCCAGTGTAGTCACTCAGTGTATTGTGCTGCATAAATCCAGGCAGTCACAGTGTTGGGGTTCTCTGCTGCCATATATCCAGTGTAGCTGTAAAGTGGGGCTGTGTTGTGCAGACCAGTCCAGTGTAGTCACTCAGTGTATTGTGCTGCATCAGTCCAGGCAGTCACAGTGTTGGTGTTCTCTGCTGCCATATATTCAGTGTAGCTGTAAAGTGGGGCTATGTTGTGCAGACCAGTCCAATGTAGTCACTCAGTGTATTGTGCTGCATAAATCCAGGCAGTCACAGTGTTGGGGTTCTCTGCTGCCATATATCCAGTGTAGTTGTAAAGTGGGGCTGTGTTGTGCAGACCAGTCCAGTGTAGTCACTCAGTGTATGGTGCTGCATCAGTCCATGCAGTCACAGTGTTGGTGTTCTCTGCTGCCATATATTCAGTGTAGCTGTAAAGTGGGGCTATGTTGTGCAGACCAGTCCAGTGTAGTCACTCAGTGTATTGTGCTGCATAAATCCAGGCAGTCACAGTGTTGGTGTTCTCTGCTGCCATATATCCAGTGTAGTTGTAAAGTGGGGCTGTGTTGTGCAGACCAGTCCAGTGTAGTCACTCAGTGTATTGTACTGCATCAGTCCAGGCAGTCACAGTGTTGGTGTTCTCTGCTGCAATACATCCATTGTAGCTGCAAAGTGGGGCTGTGTTGTGCAGACCAGTTCAGGTTAGTCAGTGTATTTGTGCTGCATCAGTCCATCCATTCACAGTGTTGGTGTTCTCTGCTACCATATATCCAGTGTCCTGTGTCATCAGTAATTCCAGTGACGATATACGCTGCTGCTATATATATCCACTGCTGTAGTATAACAAATTACAATTATATTATTATTAACAACTTGTTGGGCTGCATCAGACCACTGGTAGTGTCCTATGTCATGAGTAATTCCAGTGACGAAATAAGCTGCTGCTTTATATATATCCACTGCTGCAGTATAACAATTATAACAACCTGTTAGGCTGCATCAGACCAGTGGTAGTGTCCTGTGTTATCAGTAATTCCAGTGATGATATACGCTGCTGCTATATATATCTACTGCTGCAGTATAACAATTATAACAACCTGTTAGGCTGCATCAGACCATTGGTAGTGTCCTGTGTCATCAGTAATTCCAGTCATTCCTGTGATGCATATTGTATCTTATAACACCCAAAAATAATGGAGAACCAAAATTTTAAGGAGAAAATAGGGAAAGATCAAGAAGAACGACTTCCTCCTAGTGCTGAAGCTTCTGCCACTAGCCATGACATAGACGATGAAATGCCATCAACGTCGTCTGCCAAGGCCGATACCCAATGTGATAGTAGAAGGCGTGTAAAATCCAAAAAGCCAAAGTTCAGTATAAAGAACCAAAAAAAAAGAAATTTAAATCATCTGAGGAGAAACATAAACTTGCCAATATGCCATTTACAACAAAGAGTGGAAAGGAATGGCTGAGGCCCTGGCCTATGTTCATGGCTAGTGGTTCAGCTTCACATGACGATGGAAGCACTCATCCTCCCACTTGTAAAATGAAAAGAGTTAAGCTGGAAAGAGAACAGAAATTAACTGTGCGCTCTGATATGGTATCATAAATCCCCAAGGAGAGTCCAATTGTGTTGGCGGTTGCGATGCCTGACCTTCCCAACACTGGACGGGAAGAGGAGGCTCCTTCCACCATTTGCACACCCCCTGCAAGTGCTGGAAGGAGCACCCAAAGTCCAGTTCTTGATATTCAAATTGAAGATGTCACTGTTAAAGTACACCAGGATGAGGATATGGGTGTTGCTGGCGCTGAGGAGGAAGTTGACGATGAGTATTCTGATGGTGATGTGGTTTGTTTAAGTCAGGCACCAGGGGAGACACCTGTTGTCCTTGGGATGAAGAAGCCCATTGTGATGCCTGGGCAAACTACCAAAAAAGCCACCTCTTAGGAGTGGAATTATTTATCCTCAAATCCGGACAACAGGTGTCAAGCCATCTGTTGCTTCTGTCAATCTGTAATAAGTAGGGGTAAGGATGTTAACCACCTAGGAACATCCTCCCTTATATGTCACCTGCTGCGCATTAATCACAAATCCCTGTCAAGTTCAGAAACTTTGGTTAAGAGTGTAAGCAGTCTACTGACACCTAAATCCCTTCTTCGTCCTGTACCCAAGCTCCTGCTAGCCACACCACCAACTCCCTCAACGTCAACTTCCTCCTCGGTCAGGAACGTCCGTAGTCCTGCAGGCCATGTCACTGTCAAGACTCTCCTAACCGGGGTTCCTCCGTAGGATCCTTGAGTTGTACGCCTGCTGTTGCTGCCGCTGCTGTTGTTGCTGCTGGGAGTCGATCGTCATCCCAGAGGGGAAGTCGAAGACCACTTGTACTACTTCCAGTAAGCAATTGACTATCCAATAGGAAGATGAAATATGACAGCAGTCATCCTTTTGCAAAGTGGATAACTGAGGCCTTGACATCTATGTTGGTGTTAGAGATGCGTCCGGTATCCACTATTAGTTCAGAGTCAATTAAAGATTTCTTTGAGGTACTGGGTCCCTGGTATCAATTCCCATCTAGGTTCCACTTCTTTAGCCAGGCTATACCGAGAATGTACACAGACGTCAGAAAAAGAGTCAACATGGTCCTAAAAATGCGGCTGTATCCAGTGTCCATTTAACCACGGACATGTGGACAAGTGGAACAGGGCAGACTAAGGACTATATGACTGTGACAGCCCACTGGGTAGATGTATGGCCTCCCGCAATGGCACCAGTAGCAGCATCTTGCAAACGCCAACTCATTCCTAGGCAGGCTATGCTATGTATCACCGCTTTCCATAAGAGGCACACAGCTGACAACCTCTTACGGAAACTGAGGAACATTATTGCAGAATGGCTTACCCCAATTGGACTCTCCTGGGGATTTGTGATATCGGACAATGCCACCAATATTGTGCGTGCATTACAACTGGGCAAATTCCAGCACGTTCTATGTTTTGCACATACAATTAATTTGGTGGTGCAGAATTTTTTTTAAAATGTGAGGGGTGTGCAGGAGATGCTGTCAGTGGACCGAAAAATTGAGGGCCACTTTTGGCATTCTGCCACTGTGTGCCAAAGACTGGCGCACCAGCAAACACTCCTGAACCTTCCCCGCCATCAACTGAAGCAAGAGGTGGTAACGAGGTGGATTTCAACACTCTATATGCTTCAGAGGATGGAGGAGCAGCAAAAGGCCATTCAAGCCTATACATCCACCTACGATATAGACAAAGGAGGGGTAATGCACCTGACTCAAGCACAGTGGAGAATGATTTCCATCTTGTGCAAGGTTCTCCAACCCTTTGAACTTGCCTCAAGTGAAGTCAGTTCAGACACTGCCAGCTTGAGTCAGGTCATTCCCCTCATCAGGCTTTTGCAGAAGCAGCTGGATAAATTGAAGGAGGAGCTAAGATGGAGCGATTTCACAAAGTATGTGGTACTTGTGGATGGAGCCCTTCATTCTCTTTGTCAGGATTCAAGGGTGGTCAATCTGTTGAAATCAGAGCACTACATTTTGGCCTCCGTTCTCAATCCTAGGTTTAAAGCCTATGTTGTATCTCTCTTTCCAGCAGACACAAGAGTGCAGAGGTGCAAAGACCTGCTGGTTAGTAAATTGTCAACTCAAGCGGAACGTGACACGTCAACAGCTCCTCCTTCAATTTCTCACGCCGCTGGGACTGCAAAGAAAATTATAACATTTCCTAGCCCACCCACTGGTGGTGATGCCAGGCAGTCAAGAGCGAAAGCTGACATCTGGTCCAGACTGAAGGACCTGTCAACGATTACTAACATGTCTACTGTCACTGCATATGATTCTGTCACCATTGAAAGAATGGTGGAGGATTATATGAGTGACAGCATCCAAGTAGGCATGTCAGACAGTCCGTACATATACTGGCAGGAAAAAGAGGCAATTTGGAGGCCCTTGCACAAACTGGTTTTATTTTACCTAAGTTGCCCCCCCCCCCCCTCCAGTGTGTACTCCGAAAGAGTGTTTAGTGCAGCCGGTCACCTTTCAGCGATCGGCATACGAGGTTACTTCCACAAAATGTGGAGAAGATGATGTTCATCAAAATGAATTATAAAGTCTTCCAGAAAGACCTTTACCAGCAATTGCCTCCAGAACGTACACAGGAACCTGTGATGGTGGATTCCAGTGGGGACAAATTAATGCTCAGTGATTAGGATGTACACGGTGAAAGGGGTGAGGAATCGGAGAATGATGATGAGGTGGACATCTTGCCTCTGTAGAGCCAGTTTGTGAAAGGAGAGATTGATTGCTTCTTTTTTGGTGGGGGCCCAAACAAACCAGTCATTTCAGCCACAGTCATGTGGCAGATCCTGTTGCTGAAATGATTGGTTTGTTAAAGTGTGCATGTCCTGTTTATACAACATAAGGGTGGGTGGGAGGGCCGAAGGACAATTCCATCTTGCACCTCTTTTTCTTCTTTGCATCATGTGCTGTTTGGGGACTAGTTTTTTTAAGTGCCATCCTGTCTGTAACTGCAGTGCCAATCCTAGATGGGCCAGGTGTTTGTGCCGCACACTTGTGTCGTTTAGCTTGGCCATCCAGCTACCTAATTGCACCTCTTTTTCTTCTTTTCATCATGTGCTGTTTGAGGACTAGTTTTTTCTAGTGCCATCCTGTCTGTAACTGCAAATGCCACTCCTAGATGGGCCAGGTGTTTGTGCCGCACACTTGTGTCGCTTAGCTTAGTCATACAGCCACCTCTGTGCAACTTTTAGGCCTAAAAACAATATTGTAAGGTGTGAGGTGTTCAGAGTAGACTGGAAATGAGTGGAAATTATTGTTATTGAGGTTTATAATACTGTAGGAGCAAAATTACCCCCAAATTCTGTGATTTTTGCTGTTTTTATATTTTTTTTCAAAAATCATCCAGATCCAAAATCAAAACACGAAAGGGTGCTTTTAGCAAAACCAAGCCAAAACCAAAACACGAAAATGGAATTAGAACCAAAACACAAAACACGAAAAGTGCCAGCCGCACATCTCTACTTAAAACCAGGTGAAATGAAGGCTTGTAGTCAGCCAGCCACTGAACCTGTGTAATTCCCCTTTCACACTCCAATGCCAGATCCCACCCAGGAATTGGAAGCGGGACTTTCCCGGGTGGGATCCAGGATTTTGCAGCTGCTGCAGGCTTTTCCCGACACATCAATAAGCTGGGCAGGTTACCATAGCAGTGGGGGGGGGCGGAGCCAGCGGCGGGGGTGGTGCTGGGAGATGAGCTCATATCCGCGCTGCCTCTCCCTATCTAGTAAACGGGTCCCGGGTCGCATTGACCCGGGAGCCCGTTTATGTAGCCACTGACCCGGTTTTCAACCCGGGTATAACACTGCTTTATTCCCGGGTTGAATTGCCAGGTCAGACGACCCACGATTTCAGCAATGCCACTTTCACACCGCATGCTGATCCGTGTTGACCCGGCAATATGCCGGGTCGATACCGGGTTATTTGTGCGGTATGAAAGGGGTATAAATCATGAGTATCCCTGGTTAAAGGGATAATATGATCAGCCTACTAAAAGTCACATCAACTTTGCTTTTATAGGTGAGACAGTTACCAACACACCTGTTGTAAAGCACATAGGGAAACAGATGACTCAAGCTATAGTTACGTTAAAACAGGGTGCATGAGAAAATGTGATCACAAGAAGATTAATTAAAAAAGTAATCTGATAAACAGAAAGCACTAATTCAGGGGCTGCAGGTTTAAATGCATTGATCAATACATAAACTAAAACTTCACTGTTTATTATTGCTAGTTAATATAATGAGTGCAGAGCCCTTGTGATTTCTGTTTAAACAATGTGGTCACAGACCGTGTTGCACCCCAAATTTACAAATCTAGGAACAGGTGAGTGCTGTCGATTTTTGCTTCATGGGGTCTATTCAATTGATTCGACAAGTCAAAAAAAAAGTAATTTTCCGACTTTTTTATGTTGAATCTGGATTCGACCTATTCAAGTCAGTTGCAGTTTTTCTGACTTTTTGGAAATTCTGACTTGTTGGAAAACAAGTGGATCGGCGGATTAACCACACGGGCATTTTCAATATGTTTTTAGCCAGTTTTCGACAATGCCAATTCGACTTTAAAAAATGTCTGATCGGCATTGTCGAAAACGGGCTAAACCTGTTGGAAAGGCCCAGAAATTTAATAGTGCAGTGTCAGATCCTCTCCATCAGAGAGGATCCGACACCAATTGAATAGACCCCTATATATATATCACCATAATGAGATAAATTTCCAGCTTGAAACCAGCACACCAGAATTGCAGTAAAAAGGAACTTTATTTTATATCACAGAATATATTAGATTAATAATTTCAATCATTCTGTACCACAGTAGTACCCATATACTTTATTATCATAAATAAATGTGATAAAATGTGACTTACCCCTCATATCTATATATGTTTTTCTGTATTTTTTCCTATATAGTTTCCAACATTTTTCTTTTAATAAATGCAATTATTATAGATTGTTCCAAAATCCACTTTCTCTTGGTTAGTAGTCCCCATTTTGTTTCAGGTCAAGAGGCTATAGCTGACAGTTTATAGAACCAACTTGACCACCCATAGAAAAACTGTCAATTAGCATTCAATTAATAAATGTTGGATCGTTTTATGCCAAGCTATTGTGTCCATGTCTATATTTAATTTGTTAGAGTTAATGGGTTGTTATTAGCTTTTAATTGACAATAATCCTTTGGAAAACCTTATTGACTGTTGCTATTTTCCAGAGATAGCTATTTGTGTTTATTCCAAGCTGTACATTATTCACAGTTCCATGAAGGGTACTTTGCTGTGGGTTTTGTTTTTTTTTTGCTTTCTATTCCATTCTGCCTGCAAAATTTGTGTCAAAGCCCACCTACTATTCAACACAATGAGACCCCACACCAGTCTCCAAATGTTTTAAGATTCTGAATACTTCACTTTATTAGATCCTACAAGTCTCCAATCTAATTTCAATGTTGCCCAGCCAGCATGCCCCTGACCACATCCTGACTCTGTGTCACATATTTTGAAGTTTATGCCACATCTCTCCCTATTAGATTGTAAGCTCACTCATGAGTACTGTTCTTACTCTTTCAATCTTCTTTTCCATTCTCTCCATGTCTAAATATAATTGTATTATGTTTCTTGCATGCTCTGTACTATGTAGTATGTTTGTTGTGTATCGTGAAAATGATGGGGCTCATATTGCAATGTTTGGTCCCACTTTCTATTAGATGGAGCAATGTACAGTAGATCATCTAACAGTAGTATGGTGACTGCTGTATTTTGCCATTAAAATATGATTTGAGTTACTGCCCTGTTAGGTGATGAGTTGTATTCAGAAAAAATTAGCTCAGGAGTCCCAGCCATATTGATCAGTCACTCAATAAACAATGAGAGTTAAGACAAACACAAAGTATTCTGTATCACAGCTTCCTAAGAGGCCACTTTGGCATCTATTCTGTGTCTTAGTGACTAATAAATCAAGGCTATAATGTCCCAGTTAAATCAGACAACTCAGGATATACTGTAGGTGCTGTAATGGAAGTGGCTGCATGTTTTTTCTTCTTTTTTTATTTAAAATGTATGAGGGTGGGTCAATAAGTAAGGTAACAAGATCTTTCACATATATAATGTTCTCTATTTCATTCTAATTTCCCACCAGGCCAGAACAGGTAGACAACTGCTTCCTCTCATGGCCATTAGACGGCACCTTACATCAGTCATACTGTCCCAACCTCAATTGTAAGATGGTTGGGATGGTAAAAGCATGGTCAAACATTGAGTTAGATAGTCTAAAAAGATTTCTACATCTAAAGTGCACATCAGCAGCTGAAATTCACTGCCAACTTGTCGAGATGTGCAAACAGGTGTCGTATTGCTGCACAATAACACCAGGCCACACTCAGTTAACTGCACGTGTGAGTTGTTACGACGCTACCATTGGGAGGCATTGGACCATCCTCTCAACAGTCCTGACCTTGCACCAAGTGATTTTCATCTATTTGGGCTCTTGACAAAGCACCTGAGTGGAAGGCAACTCGCAACCTGACAGTAAAGTTCAGCAAGCCATCATATCTTGGTTTCAAGTGCTTGACACTGATTTCTTCTCTGTCGGGATAGATGCCTTGGTGTACCATTGGAACAAATGCTTAAACAAGTATGTGGACTATGTGGAAAAACAACATGTACCAAGGTAGTACTATTGATTAAATGGATATGTATGAGTTGAATAAATGTATGCAATGAAAGGTCTCGTTACCTTATTTATTGGACTACACTCATATAAATTCATATAAAGTCTAACACATGTTGCTTGTATTTACAGCTATAGATTTTTTTTCAAATATGGAATATCTTTTCTTCCAGATATTTCCCCTAAGAGATTTTTCATAATTTTTGATCGCTATGCCTAAAATATACTAAATTACATATAAAACACCCATTAGGAAGCCCTGATATTCCTCACATTTTGCCTTTTATTCCCATAGTCTTTAAACTGTTTAGTAGTGTTCCTCAAAGTGATTTCAGGATACTGTATAAAACTTGCTGGAGATGTCTAGGAATTACATTATAATAAAGCAATTCCTTCCGTTCCATTGCTCAACAACAGGAATGGGTTTAATGTAGAGATGTGCGGCTGGCACTTTTCATGGCTTGGTTTTGCCAAAATAACCCTTTCTTGTTTTGGTTTTGGATCTGTATGATTTTTGAAAAAACATAAAAACAGCTAAATTCACATAATTTGGGGGTAATTTTGATCCTACAGTATTATTAACCTCAAAAACATTCATTTCCACTCATTTCCAGTCTATCCTGAACACCTCACAATATTGTTTTTAGGCCAAAAGATTGCACCGAGGTGGCTGTATGACTAAGCTAAGCAGCACAAACACATGGCCCATCTAGGAGTGGCACTGCAGTGTCAGACAGGATGGCAGATTTAAAAAATAGGCCCCAAACAGCACCTCATGCATAGATGTAGAAGAGGTGCAATGAGGTAGCTGTATGACTAAGCCAAGCGACACAAACAATTGGCCCATCTAGGAGTGGCACTGCAGTGACAGACAGGAGGGCAGATATCCCAAAAAAAGTCCCCAAACAGCACATGATGCAAAGAAGAAAAAGAGGTGCACCGAGGTTGCTGTATGACTAAGCTAAGTGACACAACCACCTGGCCCAACTACTAGTGTCACGTAGTGGCTGAATGTCAAAAGTGGGCCGCAATTGTTCGGTCCACAGACAGCATCTCCTGCATGCCCCTGTCATTTTTCAAAAATTCTGCAATTGGTGGACTTATACAGCAGTACCCCAGGACTAATATAGCAGTACCCCTGGACTCATATGGCAGTGTCAGACAGGATGGCACTTTTCTAAAACAAGGCCCCAAACAGCACCTCATGCAAAGATATCGAAGAGGTGCAATGAGGTAGCTGTATGACTAAGCTAAGCAACACAAACAATTCCCACAGGAATTATACATCCAAATCACTGGAATTATACATCCAAATCACTGGAATTAAATGGCAAAACCACTGGAATTATACTGCAAAATCATTGGAATTATACGTCCAAATTACTGGAATTATACGTCCAAATCACTGGAATTAAATGGCAAAATTGCTGTAATTATACGTCCAAATCACTGGAATTAAATGGCAAAATCACTGGAATTATACGCCCAAATCACTGGAAATAAATGTCAAAATCACTGGAATTATATGTCCAAATCAATGGAAGTATATGTCCAAATCACTAAAATTATACGTCCAAATCACTGGAATTAAATGGCAAAATCACTGGAATTATACTGCAAAATCACTGGAATTATACGTCAAAATCACTGGAATTAAATGGCAAAATCACTGGAATTATACGTCCAAATTACTGGAATTATACATCCAAATCACTGAAATAATATGTCCAAATCACTTGAATTAAATGGCAAAATCATTGGAATTACACTGCAAAACCACTGGAATTATACGTCCAAATCACTGGAATTATACGTCCAAATCACTAGCATTATACGTCCAAATCACTGGAATTAAATGGCCAAATCACTGGAATTATACGTGCAAATCACTGGAATTAAATGGCAAAATGGAGGTTGAGGGCTTCCATCGTCATGTGAAGCTGAACCACTAGTCATGAACATAGGCCAGGGCCTTAGCCATTCCATGCCACTCTGTCTCGTAAAAATGGCATATTGGCAAGTTTACATTTCTCCTCAGACCATTTAAATTTCTTTTTTGGGGTCTTTTTACTGAACTTTGGCTTTTTGGATTTTTTTTTTTTTTTAATTTGTTTATTGGTTTTTCAAAAGGGAGTTACAAGGAACAGAAATCAACAATCCCACTCATCAAAAACAGTATAGAGTACAATATAAATTTAGGGATACAAGTCAGCGAATATAGTTAACCTTAGACAGGACAGACACAGAGGGGGAAGAAAGGTGGTATGGGGGGGGGGGGGGGTGACATCTCAAAATGGTAATCTGACCTGAGTCAACTTAGAGACAATGATATGGCATTGCACAGCCGTGGAGGAACAGTACAAATGAATAGGGCATATTCTTGAACAGTGAGCAAGGAGGAACCTAGAGCATTGTAATTAGTCAGATTGCAACATTTGAAGAAAGCAATAAAAGACCAAGTCCTGTAGGAAAACAGAATCATGAATTACTCTGTTATGAGACCAATCGATATCGCCCTATACCATCTATGAGAGCCAAGGTATTGAAAAATTAAGGCTCGGGAATTATCATCTAATGCTGCAATATAGAGGTCCCATTTTTTGTGAAAGGAGCGCACGTTGTATCCGTCATTTAGCAGTAGGGATCGTACATCAAAGTAGAGATTTTGCAGCAGTTTCTGTTGGAGCTCATGGATGGAGGGAGCGGATTTTTTAGTCCAGTGTAAAAGGATCAGCTTTTTCGCAAGAGTTAGAGCGGTCACAAGGAAGGGGACGGTACAATGTGTATACCTTTGTAAGGGCCAACTATCAAAATTAAAGAGTAGACACGCCAGGGGGTCTAGCGATAGCTTGAAACCAATGACAGATTGTATATACAGTAATATTTTATTCCAGATCTACGTATCTTAGAACATTCCCAGACATAGTGAAAAAATTTGGCATTGGACTTTCCACATTTGACACAGCATCCAGATTCACCAGCCGCCATATATTTCCTTTGTGCTGGTGCAATATAAGCCCGGTATAAAAATCTAAAATGGACCTCCTGTAGGTATGCAGATTTTATATAAACAAGGGAAGCAGTGTAACCCAGCAGTAACCTCTCCAAGTCTTCCGGCAAAAAGGGGATGTCCTTTTTCCATGCGGAGAATATGCAGGTAACATGGGAGGTCAGTCTTATTCTGTAATCTATCAGTAACATATAAATATGTTTAAGTTTGTATGGCCTAGAAACATTGGCCTGAAGGGTAGTGAGTATTCGGTTAGGGGGTGTGTGTGTATGGGAGCCAATCAGAAGGGATTGTATGTAATGCCTAAGCTGGAGGTAAAAATAAAAGTTACTATTCGGTATAGAGTAAGTTTATTGGAGAGCCTGAAAAGTCGGGAAGAGGCCACCCGGATCAAAGACCTTGTGCACAAGAAGCAATCCTTTCTCTTTCCAGAGTTGGTAACAAGGATTATATAGGGAAGGGGAGAAACCAGGGTTTCCCCAAATTGTGAGATAAGGAGAGTACCGGAAATCTTTTTTAAATTTTTTGTGGAGACTAATCCAGCAAAAGTATGTATCACGAAACAGAGGGTTGGAGAGCACAGCCCGGGGTACGTCAGGTGATTTCAGATGTATTAAGGCTGCCAGGGAAAATGGATGAAGAACCGCCAAGTCTAGGGAGTTATCTGTATACGTGGACATGGACAGTAACCAATCACTAGCATACCTGAAGAACACCGCAAGGGTGTATGCCTTAAAGTCGGGGATGCCGAGCCCACCCTGGGACCTGGGCAAGACCAGTTTGGTATATGCAATCCTAGGGCGTCTCCCCTTCAAAAGGAAGTGGGAGATGATGGATTTTATGGATAAAATGTCTCTGTTGGTCAAAGCAATAGGCAACATCTGTATGATAAAAAACAATAATAAACAATAACACTTGTTTATCAGGCGCAAGTTTCCCTTAAGTCTAATTGAACACTTGTAAATAAATAATTGTAGTTGCTGCTCCCAACAGGTGATTTGGATTATCACCTAATTAAAGACAATATTTGGAAATAAATGAGAGCGCAATTGCAATTAAAAATATAGTAAATACTTTAATACATGCACAACATATATTAGACAAAATTAAAAACAAAGTTATTCTAAAAGGTTATTCTAAAAAGTCAAATAAATTATTGGTGCTTGACACACCCCCAGAGGGTTCCACAACCTGTAACTGATCCGGTAATTGTCTGTAAATCAATCACTGTCTCAAATGTTGGTAGCTTTTTCTACTATGTTTGAATAAAGTTCCACAGAATGATGGTTTTTTAGAAGTAAATCTGATGCTCACCGCTGCTGGAGTTCAATAGCAATAAACTTCCCATTATCTGATGCAGCGGAGGGAGAAGGAGCATACACCTCTCTGGATCCAAATGCCGTATGAGGAGAGGAAAGAGTGTCTGTCAGCAGCGCCGCTCACAGTGTCCCTGTCAGCCCGTGCTCCGTACTCCACAATTAGGGGCGAGCTTGATGAAATGTTTCTCAGGGTACACGTGGAAAGGAGCGCGGCTGTAGACTGGCAGTGGAACAGTGGAGACAGAGCCCGGCAGTGTTGTGGTCCTCACGGGGGTAGCCTTTACGCATTTCTCCGCTGTCAACGTATAGCGGTTTCCTCAGAAGGTATAATTAGGTGTCAAGCTGATCCGATATTTATTGTGCAGTTGGCCAATCCACAGAGGCCATTTAACAGCAAACAGGTGTACTTAATAGTCTAAAACAAGTGTTCAATATTAGTAGAGTTAATCTCTAACTCCACTTTTTTAAAAATAATATCATAAAACATCAACAATATTTATTAATATATACACAGGCTTTCAATATTTTTATATATATAAAACGTTTTTTTTACAAAAACAATTGATGTTTTGTTTGTTATAAGAAGGCATCACCGCAATTCATGTTCCAAGGAATAGATTTCAACTAATAGAAAACAACCAATATAAAATACCAAAAAGGTCAGTGGCACAGCAGACTAATGCAGGAGTCACGTATGCCACTAGACCTGTGTTCGATTCCCATCCAAACCCAAATCATATCACCAATATATATTTTTTATTATTATTTTTTATTAATAATAATAAAAAATATATATTGGTGATACGATTTGGGTTTGGATGGGAATCGAACACAGGTCTAGTGGCATACGTGACTCCTGCATTATATTGGTTGTTTTCTATTAGTTGAAATCTATTCCTTGGAACATGAATTGCGGTGATGCCTTCTTATAACAAACAAAACATCAATTGTTTTTGTAAAAAAAACGTTTTATATATATAAAAATATTGAAAGCATGTGTATATATTAATAAATATTGTTGATGTTTTATGATATTATTTTTAAAAAAGTGGAGTTAGAGATTAACTCTACTAATATTGAACACTTGTTTTAGACTATTAAGTACACCTGTTTGCTGTTAAATGGCCTCTGTGGATTGGCCAACTGCACAATAAATATCGGATCAGCTTGACACCTAATTATACCTTCTGAGGAAACCGCTATACGTTGACAGCGGAGAAACGCGTAAAGGCTACCCCCGTGAGGACCACAACACTGCCGGGCTCTGTCTCCACTGTTCCACTGCCAGTCTACAGCCGCGCTCCTTTCCACGTGTACCCTGAGAAACATCTCATCAAGCTCGCCCCTAATTGTGGAGTATGGAGCACGGGCTGACAGGGACACTGTGAGCGGCGCTGCTGACAGCCACTCTTTCCTCTCCTCATACGGCATTTGGATCCAGAGAGGTGTATGCTCCTTCTCCCTCCGCTGCATCAGATAATGGGAAGTTTATTGCTATTGAACTCCAGCAGCGGTGAGCATCAGATTTACTTCTAAAAAACCATCATTCTGTGGAACTTTATTCAAACATAGTAGAAAAAGCTACCAACATTTGAGACAGTGATTGATTTACAGACAATTACCGGATCAGTTACAGGTTGTGGAACCCTCTGGGGGTGTGTCAAGCACCAATAATTTATTTGACTTTTTAGAATAACCTTTTAGAATAACTTTGTTTTTAATTTTGTCTAATATATGTTGTGCATGTATTAAAGTATTTACTATATTTTTAATTGCAATTGCGCTCTCATTTATTTCCAAATAACATCTGTATGAGATAAAACAGTTTGGGGAAAATTATGGATTTGACTGCAGCGGTTCTACCTAACAGTGAGAGGGGCAAGGGGTTCCAGGAGGTGAGAAGCGCTTCAATTTTGCGGATTAGGGGTGAAAAGTTAAGTAAATATAATGTGTCCGTCCTGCTGGGAACTAGTAAGCCTAAATATTTAATATGAGTAGAGGAGATTTTAAATTTCGAAAAGACAGAAGAGGAAGAGATATCCAAAGAAAAGGTGCCAAGTGGAAGAATCTCAGACTAGTCTACATTAATTTTATATCCGGAGGTCCTCCCAAAAGCCGTTACCAGTTCCATAATGTTTGGAAGTGAGTGTAATGGATCAGTTTCAAAAAGCAGCATATCGTCTGCGAAAATAGATAGTTTGACCTCTTGGGAGGAAATCCGGACACCTTTAAAGTCTTGAGAGGAGCGGAGTGCTATTGCTAGGGGTTCAATGGCCATAGCAAATAGAAGGGGAGAAAGGGGGCATCCCTGCCTGGTTCCCCTAAAAATATGGAAGGGGTCAGACATTTGCGCATTACAAAGAATTTGGGATGTGGGGTCGGTGTAGAGAATTTTAATACAGGAGATATAGAAGGAGGGAAGGCCAAAGCGGGACATACAAGCATACAGATGAGGCCACTGCACCAGTTCGAAGGCCTTCTCCGCATCCAATGAAACTATCACATCTGGGGGGGAAATCCCACAAGAGTTTTGGAGATGATGGACCACCGATAACACTTTGCGTACATTGAGGACCGAGTGTCTGCCTCTAGTGAATCCGGTTTGGTCCGGATGAATGATGGTTGGCAAAACGTCCTGTAATCGGTCTGCGAGTATCTTCGCCAGTATCTTATAATCGGAATTGAGGAGGGATATAGGCCTGTAGGAGCCTGGCAGTGTCAGGTCTCTGCCAGGTTTAGGAAGGACTTTAATATATGCTTAATTAAAGTAGAGAGGGGCCTTACCTGATTGCAAAATGTGATAAAAGACTGCAACCAGAGTATCCAAAATCTCCAAATGAAGTGTCTTATAGAAACTACCTCCGAACCCATCAGGTCCAGGAGTCTTACTAGACTTGAGAGAACCTATAACGCGGGATACCTCCCCGGGTGTGATGGGAGCGGACAAGACCTCCCCCTGCCCAGGATGAATAGAAGGGAGAGGCAGGGATGACCAAATTGTGTCCTAATCTGTAGAAGAAGGAGAACAGGAAGTAAGAGGGGTGTCAGGGGGGGGAGTATAAAGCAGTGTAGAATTCCTTCATAATGTCAGCTATCTGTTGGTGGACGTTAGTGAGCCATCTGAAGTATGTAAAGGATGAACCACAGCCACAGGGCTGGATCCTTTAGGGATATTCGTGAGGAGTTTACCTGTTTTGTTTCCGAAGCGATGGTAGCGGTAATTCATATGGTATAAGTACTTGTTACCTCTCTTATTGAGAAACTCAGTGTAATGAGTATTGGCTGTAAGATAGGCTGATTTGGTTAATGGGGTTGGGTTACTTTGGTAGGCGGAAAAAGTTGAGGTAAGGGCATTCTGCAAGGAGAGATAGGTTGTTGCGTATTCCTTGTTCAAACGAGACATATAGGAGATAATAGAGCCCAGAAGGACCGACTTGACGGTTTGCCAAAACAAAGGAGGGTCATTTACCAAACTGGAAGCATTGTCGGTGACAAAATTTTTCTAGCTGTCTGATAGCAATAATTTAAATTCAGGCGAGGTGAGGAGGTGGGAGGGGAAGCGCCAGGAAGCATGGGAAGGCCGTTCATCCGAGACGTCAATCTCGAACCACAGCAGGGCATGGTCGGAAATAGTGATTGGTTCAATTGTTACCGAGGTTACTCTTGTGAACAAGGTCGTAGATGTCAGGAGATAGTCTATCCTAGAGACGTTCCATAGGCAGCAGAGAGACAAGTATATTCACGTGCGGTGGGGTTAGAAGACCTCCAAATATTCACTAAGGCTAGCTGGGAAGTTAAATGAGGGATACCAATTTTAGGCAAGGTTTGAGGGGGCCTGCGTAATGTATGGGCGTTGGACTTATCCAGGGAGGCATCAGAAACAAGGTTAAAGTCTCCACAAATGATAAGGGGCTCATCTATATAGGGGATTAGTTTAGCTATAAGGGTGAGAAAGAAGCTTTTACAGTAAATAGTGGGGGCGTAGACATTACAGAGAGTGTATATCTGAGAGTGAAGGGTTAGTTTAGTGATAGTAAATCTACCCTCAGGATCTGTAATTGAGTGAAGTATAGTATAGGGAATATTGCGTCTAATAAGTATCGCCACCCCACCGGCCTTGCAGTTAAATGAGGCAGAGGAGAGGAGTTTCCAACCCAGCATCTGGAGTTTGACCATTTCTGTAGGGACTAAATGCGCTTCTTGTATAAACACCATATCTATTTTCATTGCATTAAAGTAAACCAGGATTTTCCTCCTTTTTGCAGGGGAGTTAAAACCCCCTACATTACATGATCCTATTTTCAGACTAGACATGTAAAATCTGACATGGGAATTAGACCATCCATACACAGGCTAGCAGAAAAGCAAAACGTCATACCTATACATTTTGAAATATTATCAGAGGTAAAAGGGGGGGAGGGAAAAACAGGGGGAGGGGGAGACACACAGACAAATAGTCAAAGATAAAGAAGAAATAGGCTGGTGAATAGGGGTTCACGTGCAGCGTGATAGTCTGAGAGCGAAAACAGATACTAGACTTTTGGAAAAAACAATAAAACAACAATAGTGCAGGCACCAAAGTACTACCAACATAATACCCGGAGCATGAGCACCGACCGTGCCCGGTAAGGTGTATTAATGTGAGCTAGATGAGAGTCACATAGTAGTAGACTTGTAATGTCGCCAACATCATAGAGAAGCAGCATGAGGGGGAGGATCAGAGATGTCACCCGACACACCATAATTATCATCACGTAGAAAGTCATCAGCATCAGAAGGAGAGAGAAAGTCGTAATGTCTATCTTTGTAGAATATGCGTAGCTTTGCAGGGTATACTAGGGCTAACTTCTGTTTGTTGCGCACAAGCCTGGTACATATGGGTGAGAAAGCTTTTCTCGCTTTCGTCAGCTCAGCTGAGAAGTCTTGGGATATCCGCAGTCTGGCTCCTTCCCAGTTTATAACAGGAATTTTCCGAGACGCTCTCCATATTTCAAGTTTATGCGTGTAGCTGAGGCATTTAAAAAGTGTGACTCGCAGCCGGGGGTCATTCTGGCATGGTGGAGGACCTACCCGGTGAACATGCTCAATTATCATATCTTTACAAAGTTCCTGAATTCCCAGAAGTTGTGGCAAAGTTAGCTTAACAAATTTTTCCAAGTCGGGGCCCTTAATAGACTCGGGGAGACCCACCACTCGCGTATTATTGCGACGCGAGTGATTATCGATATCTTCCATACGATTAATAAGAAAATAATTCTCTTTCTCTAAGCGTTTTAACTCGGTTTGTACATCGGCCATATCATGGGCTAAGGAGCCTATTCTGTTTTCAGCCCCTGACACTCGGACATTGAGCTGCTGTACTTGTGCTGAAATGTCACTCACCGCCTGGGAGAGAAGCGGCCCCACCGCGGAGGTAACTGCGTCCACCAGATCTGCGTAGGTAAGGGGAGCGTCGGGTGACCGGAGGGAGTAAGGGGTAGCATCAGGTCCCCCCTCTGCAGCCGGTTTCTTGTTGGCCGGGGACGCCGTCTGCGCATCTTTGTCTGGCGCCATATTGGGATCCACAGCGCGCTTCACCTGGCGCAGCATCTGTTGGAGTGAGCGCTGCGGCTGTGAGGAGGTCACAAATTTGTCCATGAGGGACGTTCACTGAGGGTCGGAGAGCAATGTGGGAGCTCTGGGAGGCTTTTCAGCCATGTAAAAGGTCAGTTATAGCCGGGCACGGAGCGGAGCTGTGAGAGGGAGCTTCTCACTCCATGCACCCGGAACCGGAAGTCCCGGCTTTTTGGATTTTACATGCCCTCTACTATCACATTGGGCATCGGCCTTGGCAGACGACGATGGCATTTCACTGTCTATGTCATGACTAGTGGCAACACAGCAACACTGTAAGGGACATATTATTATACAGCAGCACTGGACATATGGCAGCAGAGTATACCACTGTGACTGCCTGGTCACTGGAATGACTGATGGCTGATGTACAGGACACTACCACTGGTCTGGTGCTGGACCACACAGCAACACTGTACTTGTTATTAATTATTATACAACAGCACTGGACATATAGCAGCAGAGTATACCACTGTGACTGCCTGGTCACTGGAATGACTGATGACTGATGCACAGGACACTACCACTGGTCTGATGCAGGACAACACAGCAACACTGTAAGGGACTTGTTATTAATTATTATGCAGCATCACTGGACATATAGAAGCAGAGTATACCACTGTGACTGCTTGGTCACTGGAATGACTGATGGCTGATGCACAGGACACTACCACTGGTCTGATGCAGGACAACACAGCAACACTGTAAGGAACTTGTTATTAGTTATTATGCAGCAGCACTGGACATATAGCAGCAGAGTATACCATTGTTACTGCCTGGTCACAGGAATGACTGATGGCTGATGCACAGGACACTACCACTGGTCTGATGCAGGACAACACAGCAACACTGTAAGGGACTTGTTATTAATTATTATACAGCAGCTCTGGAAATATAGCAGCAGAGTATACCACTGTGAATGGTCATTGGAATGACTGATGGCTGATGCACAGGACACTACCACTGGACTGATGCAGCACAATACACCACCACTGAACTGATGCAGCACAACACAACACCACTGGACCAGACTTATACAGCAACACAGGACATATGGCAGCAAGAGGACACAACCACTGTGACTGGACAAATACAGCACAAGACACGGACACTGAGAGTACGGAGACATGTCCTCTCTGTACACTCTCCAATGCCAGAGTGAAAATGGCGGTGACGCGCAGCTCCTTACATGGAATCCAAACCCCGCGAGAATCCGACAGTGGAATGATGACGTTTTGCCTAGTTCTGGTTTCCGAGTCAGGCGGGAAAACCAGAGCCTGACTCAGATCCGGGCTTGAATGGTGAAGTCCGGTAGGGTTCGGTTCTCTGAGAACCGAACCCGCTCATCTCTAGTTTAATAAGCTATATATACCTGTATTGATCCTTTTGATGTCAGTGACCAATACATGCATAGATCCCTATAGATAAGTCAGGTTACCGGATAACAAATAGACATTAAAAAAAATTACAAAGGAGAACTTACAAGTTACTCATCTGTTCACATGAATATGCTAATATATTTTTCCTTATTTAAAAGAGTTTAAATTCTTTACAGTTTTGGAATATGCTTATTATTAGAGACAAGTGAATCTTCTCCCATGGTTTGGTTAACAAAAAAGTATTGTGTCTTATTTTTATTGAAAAGAACTCCTTAATACAGATTTCTGTAGTTCTAAACCTTTGGATTTGCACTCGATACCAAATACCAAAGACCATAGCACAAGTTATACCGAAGAGTTATTGGTTTATCTATAATTGGTGCAAGGTGCGTAGTGTACACAGTGCCATGGATCAACACCGCACACCGACCACCCAAGTTTACCTCTTTTAAGTCCCTCATTGGTACTACAGATGCAGCACTAATCACTAGGAAATCCAACCAGAGACATCCAATACATATCCCACACACTTTTCCCTGGGCGCATCCGAATCTGAACTGCATTTCCTAATTATTACCACACCTTCGGTGACGCAGTTGAAAAAGACACTGCATAAGAAAAAAAACATTGACCCCTGTTGGAAAAGACAACTTACTGGGCCTCACAGGTAAAAAAAAAACCCAAAACAAACCACACATGTTTTATCCTGATGCCAATTGCTGTGCAACCCACGATGCCAAAAAAAATCAGATCACACACCAACACCACCAACCTTCCTCAATTTGCCAACCCACTGCAGGCATGGACATCCTAGCCAAATTACCATCACTCTCTGCTCAACCCTAGCAAATCTGCACAATCTGCAGACACCAAGATTCAACACCACCAAAAGGCACACATGCAGATGAGACGGGTGGTCTTCAGTATGCTGACTGTCGGGATCCCGGCGCGCAGTATACTGGCGCCGGAATCCCGACAGCCGGCATACCGACACTTTTTCTCCCTCGTGGTGGTCCACGACCCCCCTGGAGGGAGAATAAAATAGCGTGGCATGCGTAGCACGCCACCGTGCCCGCAGCGTGGTGAGCGCAGTGAGCCTGCAAGGGGCTCATTTGTGCTCCCCACACTGTCGGTATGCCGGCGGTCAGGCTCCCAGCGCTGGTATGCTGGCCGCCGGGAGCCCGGACGCCGGCATACCATACTACACCCGATGAGACCACAGGTGTCACCTGGCTGATCTAAAATAATCTTAATGATTCATTGATATGCAAAGGAAATCACTGGGAAAATTGAAATAATCTCCACTCACTCCATATGACACAGACACATTCATGACAGACCCCTTACCTGCGCACCCAGAGACAATCCAACACCTAACAAACACAGCAAGGATCCTACTCCCCTCATTACCAAAGCTCATGGCAGCTGAAGCACCACAGCCTCCAAAAGCTGCATCCCCAGAATGCAGATGACCACCATGTTCCCAATGCTAACAGCACATGCAACAGTACAACAGCAACCAACATAAAAAAGGATGACTGCAAACAAAATGTCATAAAATGTACAGTACAGCAAGTCACAATCATGCAATTTCAAAAACATGCAATTCAAAAACACCCTCATAACATAACAACAATTCAGCATATACACCATAATGCCACTAATGCCATCAACACACACATCATCACAGACACTGTCAGTACTCCGATGTCAACAAAGCAAATCCAAAATCACCTCAACCACCAAAAAATTCACCGAGCAGCACAACACACCAAAACACATCTGGAAAGCACCGCTTGAAAAGCACCACCGATTGAGATCAGACAAGCACCCACCATTCCCACAAACCATGACACCATACACATTCCCACACCCCCAGTGTCAGAACTTTTGAGTGGTGGGCTCAGGTGCACAAATATGTTTTGGACCCCCCTCCTCTTCCCCACCCCAAGTTAACATTATGCCACACAGCAGAGAGTGATGGAGAGAGGGTGATGGGGAGTGGGTGACAAGCAGAGGATGACAGGGAGAAGCAATGGGTGACAGGGAGAGGGTGGCATGAAGAGGCAGAGAGTGATAGGCAAAGCATGATAGAGGGATGGTGATAAGCAAAGGATGACAGGCATAAGCAGTGGATTACAGGAATCGGTTGACATGGAGAGGAAGAGGGTGACAAGGAGAGGGTGATGGGGAGGGACAGGTAAAAGCAGTGGGTGACAAGGAGAGGGTTTCACATAGAGGCAGAGAGTACTGGGGAGAGGGTTACAAGCAGAAGGTGACATGGAGAAGCAGTGGGTGATAGGGAAAGGGTGACCAAGAGAGGTTGACAGGGAGAGGCAGAGGGTGATGGAAAGTGTGTGATAGGAAAAGGCAGTGGTTGATGGGGAGAGGGTGACAAGTAGAGACAGAAAGTGGGTGACAGAGAGAATCAGAGGGTGATGGAGAGTAGGAGATGGGAGAGGCAGTGGTTGATAGGGAGTGGGTGCAAGAAGAGACAGAGAGTGGGTGACAGGGAGAGGCAAAGGGTTACGAAGAGTGGGTTCACTGTGGCAGGCTCCATTGCAATGCACCATTGCTAGTTCAACCACTTCCCATCCCCACAGGTACACCACACCCTTCATAAGGTCCACCTGGGCACCAACACCAGCCTCAAGGCAACTCACCAACATACCAACTGAAACAACCACATCCTGTTTGCAACAATCACAATGGCAGGCAAACTTTCTCACCACCCCATCAAAAGTGCCATCTCTACCCCTCTCCAAGCCACCCTGACAACTATCAAACCAGGTATGATCAGCATCCATCCCACACTGAGGAAACAAATACATACATGCCAAAAGCAGTGACACCGAAAGACACCAGACCAACCCTAAACCTCTAGATGAAGCACCCCTGAGTCCCAAAAAGAACCTGGTGCTGGAATACCTATGTGACTGGACACATACACACACTGCATACATTGGGCCTAATTCAGAGTTGATCGCAGCAGCAAATTTGTTAGCAGTTGGGTAAAACCATGTGCACTGCAGGGAGGGCAGATATAACATGTGCAGAGAGAGTTAGGTTTGGGTGGGGTGTGTTCAAACTAAAATCTAAATTGCAGTGTAAAAATAAAGCAGCCAGTATTTGAACCAATGTCAGCAACAGGCTGACTATAAACAAAACACAACATGCGTGTAACCAGAATTAATAACTGCAGATACAGTACGCACTGGGATGGGCGCCCAGCATCCTCTACGGACTAAGGGGGTAATTCCAAATTGATCGCAGCAGGAATTCTGTTAGTAACTGGGCAAAACCATGTGCACTGCAGGGGAGGCAGATATAACATGTGCAGAGAGAGTTAGATTTGGGTGTGGTGTGTTCAATCTGCAATCTAATTTGCAGTGTAAAAATAAAGCAGCCAGCATTTACCCTGCACAGAAATAAAATAACCCACCCAAATCTAACTCTCTCTGCAAATGTTATATCTGCCACACCTGCAGTGTACATGGTTTGGCCCAACTGCTAACAAATTTGCTGCTGCGATCAACTCTGAATTACCCCCTATGTCAGTACATGTACAACAATGCTACAATACTGTAGTTGAGCACATGGACTTCACATACACATTACACTGCACTGCACTGCATGATAGCTCAGAACATGGACCATACAACACACACTAAATGATGGAACACACACACACCACAGCCATCACTATTATCACAGTAGTTACCTTGAGATCTGCTCCAGCCACAGAATGCATATGAGTGACTGCAGGAGCTAGACACAGAAGGAGCATGCAGGGCTTCAGAGAGACCAGCTGGGTCCTGGCAAAGTAAGTGGCGTGGCCCAATCACGGGAGCCTGGTCATGCCCCCTTTTTTAAAAAAATGCAAAAAAAGTACTACGCAGCAGGAACCGCAAACTGGTCTAGCAGACTGGGCAACCGGAAATCACCTGACATTCTGATAGCTCAATCTGCCGCTGACTGTAACGCAGAGAGGAGGGTGTCCATACAGAGATTACACACGGGCATCCTTCTGACTTAAACTGCCCCTGCTGAGTATACATACTGTAGACCCAATTACTTATTTACTGATGTTTAACCTCAATACAATGTTTTTTTGAGAATGCTGCCAAAATGTACCTTTGTACCTTTACGAAATGGTTCCAGGCTCTTCTGTGTCATCAACAGCATAGATGTGACACCATAGGGATTACCATCTCCCCCATACCTTTTAGGCCATGTACAAGGATGAATAATGAGGGGGAGGAAAATCCTTTATGTTGGGGGTACCCGGTGGGCCATCTATTCTGTCACCTATCACTATTGAGTCTTACTTAACAGGTACAGCTAAAGATAAAACAAAGGGGGAGATTTAGCAATGCTTAAAGAGAGATAAAGTAGAGAGAGATAAAGTGGTCATACTATGCCTTGGAGAGAGATAAAGTGAACAGAGGTAAGGACCAGCCAATCAGCTTCTATCTGCCATGTTACAGGCTGTGTTTGAAAAATGACACTTAGGAGCTGATTTCATGGTACTTTGGGCCTAATTCAGATCTGATCAATGGGCTGCGGTTTTTGCTGCACTGCGATCAGATAGTCGCCGCCTACAGGGGAAGTGGAAAATCGCAGCACAGGACTTTTTTATCCAATGCAATTGAATCCTGTTGATCGGGGCCGGAGCTGACGTCAGACACCCACCATAAAAACGCTTGAGCCCGCCTGTGTTTTTCTGGACACTCCCTGAAAATGGTCAGTTGCCACTGTTACTGCATACATTGCAGCCTAGAACTCCTAGTACAGGGCATCATTAACTCTTTATTGATGCACAGTGCATGCTGGTGCCCACAAAAGTTTTTGGTAAAGTTGACGTTATTTTTTTTGTTGCATTACTTGTGCATTCAATAAAGCCCAGTAGGTGCGTTCCACTGTGGTTCATACATATAAGCACTGTGGGGGTAATTCCGAGTTGATCGCAGCAGGAACTTTGTTAGCAGTTGGGCAAAATCATGTGCACTGCAGGGGAGGCAGATATAACACGTGCAGAGAGAGTTAGATTTGGGTGTGGTGTGTTCAATCTGCAATCTAAATTGCAGTGTAAAAATAAAGCAGCCAGTATTTACCCTACACAGAAACAAAATAACCCACACAAATCTAACTCTCTCTGCACATGTTATATCTGCCTCCCCTGCAGTGCACATAGTTTTTCCCAACTGCTAACAAAGTTCCTGCTGTGATCAACTCAGAATTACCCCCTGTAAGTTCACAATGTGAGTTGTCATTTGTGAAAAAACAAAAAGTTTTTTCAATTGTTTTGTACAAGATGTATGTTCTCAATAGAGCTCAGTAGGTTCGTGCCCCCATGGCAATCTACTGTGATGGGGGAGCAGGCTGTCTTTGCTGCTGGGACACCCTCTGTGATGGGGGTAAAAGGAACAGGAGGCTACCTATGCTGCTGGGAGGCATCCCTTGTGTGACCACACGGGGGGGGGGGAGAGGTTGCAGGGGCTGGCTGTACCCTATCATCCACTATCTCCATCACCCACTGTCTTCCTGTCACCCACTCTCCTTGTCATTCACTATCTACCTGTCACCCAATGTTTTCCTGTCACCCACTATCTCCCTGACACCTTCTATCTCCCTGTAGCACAATATCTCCCTGTCACCCACTATCTCCCTGTCACCTTCACCATGTCACCGACTATCTCTCTGTCATCCTCTCCCAGTTACCCACTATCTCCCTGTTACCCGCTCCCAGTTACCCAGTATCTCCCTGATCCCTCTTCCTGTCACCCTCTATCTCTGTGTCTCACAGTGTCTCCCTGTAATCCTCACCCTGTCACCCAATGTCTTCCAGTCACCCACTATCTCCCTGACACCCTCTATCTCACTGTCACCTAATGTCTCCCAGTCACCTACTGTTTGCATATCACCCTTTCCCTATCACTCACTATCTCCCTGACACTCTTTTCCTGCTACCAATGTCTCCCTGTCACCATCATTTGACACATTGTATCTCCCTTTTACCGAATGTCTCCCTGCCATCATCTCATATAATCCAATGTCTCTCTGCTATATCCCTGTCACAAGCACCATGTCACCCACTATCTCCCTGTCACCTACTATCTCCCTGTCACCCTGTACCAGTTGCCAACTATCTCCCTGTCACCCCTGCCTCCCCAGTCAACCACTATCTCCCTGTCGCCCTCTCCCAGTCACATACTATGGCAGGAGGGAGGGTTAGGCACCAGCCAGAATATTGCCTAGGGGCATCAAAATATTCAGAGCCAGCTCTGGCAGGATCATTCTTTAGAATATAAAATATCGCTTTATGCTGACAATATTTTGCTAACTCTCTCCAACCCTTTCATCTCACTCCCAAACCTGTTCAACACTGTACAATAATTTGGCTTTATCTCTAATTTTATTATTAATGCCTCCAAAACAGAAATATTAGATCTTAACCTCTCAGCTTCCCTTAGAGACTCATTGTCACGTATTTTTTTTAATTTAATTGGAAAAAATCTCATCTGAAATTTTTAGGAATATATCTAACCAGACACTATTCACAACTTTTTGCTGCTAACTAGCTGTTCTCCCCATTCTTAGCTTAGGAGTTTCTGATTTTCACATTTGCAGATATAAATGAGTGTTCAAAATCTGGTAAATTTATAGATATGTAACTTTGAAACATCTTAATGTAAGTAAATATTAATCCATGGTTCTTGGCGTTACCTGAGGAATACCTGTAGCAGATACGGTAAAAAGTGACTAGACCATTTTTGTAGTTTATAAAATTCTAAACAGTGGAGGGGCAATCCAAATTTTGATCCGATTGTCTGATTGGGCATTATCGTTCACGCACCACAAGCCACGCATCGGTAATGATGTCTTTATGTTAACCCCCTTTTCATTCCCTTAGGGGAGGTTTATTCAAATTCTAATTACTGTACGTAGTTTTCCTATTTCCCACCCGAAGAATACCTACTGTATGTTACATTTCAGCTTCCTAACATATCGGGAAGTAAGAAAACTAGTGATGAGGGCTTTTACAATTATTTTATAGATTAAACAGACAGATCTGAGGACACTAGATTAATGGTATTGTAGCAATATTAGGTTAATAATGATCTACAATAAAATTCTCATATGCATTCAAGTAAAAATGTATTCATAAATATACAATAAAACATCAAAAGCATCTGTACAGTTTCACGAAGATGTGTTTTCGGAAGTATCTGGTTTTACATTCAGTGATCTGAGTGTTTCTTTGTTGACATAAATTCACTGAGCGACACATGTAGAATAATAGATGGACCCAACGCATTTTGTCCCTAACGGGACTTCATCAGGCTACAAACAATCAGATGCTGAGAAGTGAGGTGAGAGTGACTTGTTAAGATTTCTACACCTCTACTTGTGTTGGTTAAGAATGGGTATATATAACCAGGTTATATCTGGTGTACCAGTTCACAATGTGATGTGGCTCCATTGTGTAAGGGAGTCAGTTCATAATATGTTATATCGCAGAAAAGGTCTTAATGTGACCGATATAGAATAAACAAATATTTAACACTGTACTGTAAGTGATGACCAACTTTCTGTGTATACAGGAGTAGGTGTAATGCGCATTCAATAGATGTGTTCCTCTCAGAGTCCAACGGATAACTGGACTCCACTGGACTCTGAGAGGAACATATGTATTTGAGAATTTTATTGAATATCATTGTTAACCTAATATTGAAACAATACCATTAATCTAGTGCCCTCAGATCTGTCTATTTTATGTTTGTTCTGTACTAAGCAGTTCTTCTAGAGGTGCTGCTGTAACATCACATCTAGCGCTATTGGGTACCCCATCTCTTTCCCTGTATAAATAGATTACCCCGGCCTGTGTCATGTAATCACAGTAGACCTCCATAGGTGGCCAAGTCAATACATATCATGGTCGTGATTAGCGAACGCATTAAAAATGAATACTCTTCCATGTTTATTGTATCTTTTTCAGGCTCTCTCAGTAATGATCCCCTGTTCAAAACTTCTAAGATTACAGAGACAGTTCTCATGCTTTCTTTAGGTGGGCACAAGACCCTGCGTGTGACTCAAACCCCATATCAGGTGATCAAAGACAGTACTCTAGGGGTCCCGACTATCAAAATGTACTTTTATGCAGCTCACCTTTCCCAGGCAGTTCTATGGCACTTGGATGTGTTCTCTCATAGATGTGTCCAGTTGGAATGAGATTTAGTTCAAAACTTAATTATATCTACTCTCCTATGGATACCTCACCCATGGTCCAAGAGTCCATTATGTATGGCTAGTTACAGTAATTATTGTCACATCTATATTTGTCTATTTTTCTGACAATTAAAGTTGGAGTTATTATACTCCTTTAATTACACCAATCTATACTTTCTGCCTAATAATGAGCATTCCTATAAGGTAATAAATAGCTATTGTGAGGTTGGTGTTGCATATAATAGTTACTTCTGATTTGACATTATAACCATGTGGAGGATTTCAGATAAACTGGACTAGCACCTTATGTATATGAGACATTTAGATATTGAACCTTAGGGTAATAATGTTCGTAGTTCGGGGTTCAAAATTTGCAGACACATAAACCTATGCTCGTAGCCTCCAAATACAAGGAGCCTTCCTTTGAGGTACTTACTAGTGAGTAGTAGGTTAATGACACTGTTATACATACGGAAGTAGAATTAGAATAAACCCAGACACAACATCTATTACATCCAGGGTGTTCTAAAGTAGGGTTTCTAAGTACGGATATTTCGATGACCTTGTAATTAACAATATTGTACTACATACAGTGACTGAGTGGATGTGCATCTGATCATAGTTACAACATACTGTACCATTTCATCAATAAATAACACGTGGACATGATTTTAATATCTCCCTTACATGTTTGTTAGTCTTTGTAAGTTTAACCATTATGTTTCACTGTAGTCTTGGATCAACATGTAAACTATAATCACAATATTTTAACAAGAAAATATTAAAAGTAAAAATTTAATTGAATTAAATTACTTTCTTTCTACTTGTGCGTCAACAATACAGATTCTTTCTTTTTCCATTTTGTCAAGTTGTATCATATACTGTAGTTGACAGCACACCCTTTATTGATAATGAATTAATTTTGATATTAAGAGGGGTCTAACAAGTGAATGTATGACAATGATCTGCATACATTCACATTATATTGATTCAAGTGTGCAGATACTCAATCTCTCTGGATACCTCACCCACCCACCATCACATTCACTATGTCTCTATGGGATAGGCTTACCAAGGCTTTCTGTCTGTTACCTCCCCCCTGCCCTTAATCCTCTTTGTGATAATCCTGCTTTCCCTATGGGCAAGGATAAGCAAGCTTTTAGACATTGATTAGGCAAGGGTTTTTTATTTAATGCCTTATTGTGCACTTTCCTGGACTTACAAAATAAATGTAGTCTCCCTTCTAGATGTTTCTTCCAGTACTTACAGTTACTGTATGAATTTTTCATTCAGTGCCTATCCAAGCTTATACTGTAGCTATATGATTAGATCTATCCTTTAATTTTTATGTTTCCTCTGCTCTTCCTCTAAGGGCCCCTTATCCACGATATATAGCTTCTTGCTCAAACACTAATATACCTACATTAGCTTCTCACAAGTTGGCAAAGAAACGCAACTTAGAAGAACAACTAGGACAAGAAACATGGGAACAAATAAGAAATAACTTAGTTAGAAATAGAGAAAACACCCTTAAAATCTCTTCCATGTCAAATTTGTGCTAGAGAGGATGCAGACAGAAAGGCACATTGCTCCATGTATTTTAGGCTTTTCCCAGGCTGGTCCCGATATCGAAGGCTATCTGGGGGCTCATTTCTCAAAATACTAGTGTGAATGTGCTGTCTTCTTCTTTTTTTTTCTATTTCCCCAGTGTATTCCAGGTATAAACAAATATGCCCAAAAACTTATTTGGCACATTACAAATGCAGGGAAGTGTAAATTAGCTTTACATTGGAAATCTCAAATGCTTTCCTCCATGGCAGCAATAACTACTGCAACATGAGATAATTACCAAATGGAATTTCTATCCAGTATTGTAGATAATAACACAATATCCTTCTCTGCTCTACCTGCTCCCCCCTCCCCCCTTTTTACTTTTGGTTTCAGAATTATCTGACTTTGCCCATCTATTGCTGATATTTTCATTATAGAATGTCTAATGTAATTAGTGCTTACTCTGATTATAATGGTTCTCTTGTTGATCAGTATGCTTTTGTCCATCTAAATCAGGTGATACTCGATTGTATGTTTTTCTTTTAATACTTTATTAATTGTGTGATATGTTGTATCTCTCTTCCACCCTCCCTTCTCTTTTTTTCTTCTGTCTTTCCTATCCCATTTGTTATGGTTTATAAAAAAATCTTTCAATAAACCGTATTACAAACAGTGCTCCAGGTGGCAAAAAGTTTAGGTAATGGCACCTGAAATCAAAATCTATTACAATGTTGGGATTATGTTTAAGCAAATCCTAACAATGTTTGTGAAGGTATCTACTCTATTTGTAAGGCCAAAGTTAGTAGAGGTAAGGACATTGACCGCATAGGCAACTCCTCCATGTTACGACATTTGCAGTGAGCTCATAAAACCTATTTTACAAAATTGTAATAATTTGATGTAATTAACATGCTCATCATCAACCTCCTCATTTGTGATCAGAGGTAGTCCCTCAAAAAACTTGGTTTGTGGGGGCACAAACAAACCAAGCAGTTCAGTCACAAAACTGTCCCTGTTGCTGAAGTGCTTGGTTGGTTAAACTGTGCATGTCCTTTGTAATTTATTTTAGAAAGGATTTTTGCAGCAACTGAGGATAGAGAATGCCATAATAGAACACCAGAATGATCAATTGATTGACTTATTAATTAAAATTAACATGTGTGCAGTCTCCTTCGGTAGCTGTAGAATGTTCAATACCTTTCCCAATGCCCCATTGATTAAAATTTTCAGAGTTAAATCCATCTACCCTTCCCTTTCCTTCCCTTCCCTTTCCTTTCCTTTCCTTCTCCCAGATGCGCCATGTTTGACGTTGAACAGACATTTGTTTGTGCCATACACTTCTGTTGCTTGGCTTAGTCCAACAGCCTGTGCAGTCCTATATTTTGGCCTAAACTGGATGAAAATATTGTGACCTGTGAGGTGGACAAAATTGACTAGAAATTATTGACTGTAAATTAATGTTATTGACGTTAATAATACTTTATGAATAAAAAAAGGGCCAAATTATGTGATTTCAGCTGTTTTTATTTATTTTTGAATAAAATACTGATCCAAAACCAAAACTAAAGCCAAAACACGGGGGTCAGTACACATCTCTAATTAATAGTAAACTAAATGAATACTAAGCTTTCTATTTGCCTACTGTGTGAAATGTGAGGTGTTAAGGAAGCTAACTAGTTAAACTATAGTAATTAGTTAAATGTTTTGGTCCTAACTCCTGCACACATTCTTAAATTGATGCAATTATTTTGTTATGTAGCTTTCCAGTATCTGATTCTGAAAATGATAATGTTATCTCCTCGGTTCCAAAGAGGTAAAATCCCTTTTACAATTAAAGTATTAGTGGAGGAGAGATGATTGATAGGGATTTGAGATTTTTCAATCCACGGTTAATGGGATTTGTAACACACTGCAGGCCTGCTTGTATTCGCCCTATCTGGCAACAAAAGGTTAAGAGCAAAGATGTGCTAATGCTTTATAATATTACAGTACTGCCTTGCAATCTTCTGTTAGTTAGCATTTCTGCTTTTTTTGTTTGTTTTGTTTACATTTACTTTGTTATTTGAAGAATTTATTTTTATACAACAATGGTGCAAATAAATTCACATGTATTTCAATGTTTTTCTGTGTTGCTGTGACATGAATATATAATCATTTCTGCATTCAACTGTGTTTATGTGAAACTTTTGTATTTAATTGAAAGCATTAATTCTTCTGTAAGGTAAACCTTCCACTTCTGGTGCTATAATATGTTTTTAAACAAAAGTGAAGAGTGAGATCAGTGTAAGCACTGATCAGAGCAAGTATGTACCTAGCAATGACAGAAAATTAAGGACAGCACTAGATCCTGCATAAAGGTTATGGACCCTATTCAGAGTCCGCCACTGATGTGGCCGCATCGCAGTTTGACGTACATCAGCAAATTGCACATGCGCTGCTGTCACATCGAACCTACACATTCATTCACATTGTGGGCGCATTCGGTAAGAATGAGTCCGCAAGATGATTGACAGCGGCGGGTGTTTGGTGGGCTGTGACGCAGTATTGCGGGGTGCGTGGCGAGCAAATCGGGGGCAAATCAGGAGCATTTTCAGGGCAGCAGCGTGATATCACAGGCAGGGGTCGACCTTAAATCGATGTGTCCACAATTCAATTGCTGACGCATCACGGGGCAGTGCCACACACATGCTGGATGACCTTGCTTTGTGCTGGATGGCATGTGAGTAGCTGGATGTAGATCTTGATGCAGAAGAAAGATCTGCGTCCATCTCTGAATAACCCCTTATGTCTATTTCTGTTTTTTTTCTCCAGCATAGAAGGATGAACCAAATAATTTATCAAGCTCAATTGATGTACAGTATAGTAATTTCAGTTAAGTGGGAGATAACATGTCAGTTGTTGGCACTATATTTAGTACTATAGTACAGCTAGCAAACCTACAGTATTTTATATTAGAATAATGTAAAAAGCATTTATACTGAATAGTGGGCAGATTAGGATGCAAACATTTAGGCATTTCCAAGATTTCTAATATTGAGCCCTGGTTCTCTTAAGATACAGATGTGTCCTGATATATCGTTGCTGCGTACCGCATAGTGGGCGCCATGCAACTCACGCCAGCTCCTTGCGCTATAACTCCCATTATAAGTAGCGTTGTAAATGTGACGTCACGTTATAATTGTAACGTTCATTCTACTTTCTGTCCACCAGATGTCGCTTTTCCTAAATTCTACAGCGCATGCCTCAAATAGCCAACAGACCCTTCATAGCGCCGCCTGCTGATTGGCTGACATTTATTGTGACAATGACAAAGCATTAATCACTTCCCTTTATATGGGAATTATTTCGGACTAGCTTTGTGTTTCAGTCACTACCAGATGGTCTCCAGCCACACTGCCGCCCAAATTGCAGGATCACATTAGCGTAAGCAGCTACTTTTTTTTTTTAAAGCACCAAGATACAACACATGACATATAAACCCGGAGGGCTCACCTCTACCATGGTCGGCTGTGGCCTAACTAGAACAGCGGCCGCCTGCAATGCTTGAAGACCCGGGTTCGATACAGAGTTTGGCACCCATTTATTATTTTATTTTAATTTTTTTATTCTTTTTTAATACAATAAAGTTATTTAGTGTTTTAAGTTTCTACTTCTCGTTATATAAAAAAAGTCCGCTTCTACTAAATACAAGGCCACGCTGCAGCCCTGTTCACGCTATTCATCTAGTCGTTACGTTGTGTACAAAATGATGGATAACATTAGCATAAGCAGCAATCCTATTTCGGACTAGCTTTGTGTCTCTGTTGTTTCAAATGGGCAGAAATATTGAATGCAAAGTGCAACTGGGTACCTACAGTATCTCATGAATGCACAGTTTGACTACCAGATGGTCTTCATCCACACTGCCGCCCAATCACGCTAGCTATAGATATTGTCGTTACAAATTGCAGGATCACATTAAATCTGAAAAAACAAAATTCTCTTCTTCAGTAATCTCAAATCTTACTGTTAGTACAGTAATCTCTTTCGTGCCCCCCAACCATGTCTGTCAACACCCCCGGGCACCCCCCTTCACCACTGCTGCACTCCTGCAACACTGCCCCGCAGAGACCCATCTAAACCTAGATGCCGCCACCATCCCCCCTAGACACCCCGCCGCCTGTCTAAATTTAGACGCGTAGCTATACACCACAGTTAAGAACGGTCTGCCGCAGGTATTATATTTTTCACTGTGGCATTAGAAGTAACACAATGCCCTTGCACTGCTCCCCACTCTGGTAGCACTGGAACCCACTTCGTGTCTACGCGTCTACATTTAGACAGGCGGCAGGGTGACTAGGGGGGATGGTGGCGGCGTCTAGGTTTAGATGGGTCTCGGGGGGCAGTGTGGCAGGTGTGAAGGAGGGCGTCTGAGGGTGCTGACAGACATGGGTGGGGGCATGAAGGGGGTTCCAGTGCTACCAGAGCGGGGAGCAGTGCAAGGGCATTGTGTTACTTCTAGTGCCACGGTGAAAAATATAATACCGGCGGCAGACCGCTCTTAACTGGGGTGTATAGCTACGCGTCTACATTTAGACAGGCGGCGGGGTGACTAGGGGGGATGGTGGCGGCGTCTAGGTTTAGATGGGTCTCGGGGGGGCAGTGTTGCAGGTGTGAAGGAGGGCGCCCGAGGGTGCTAACAGACATGGGTGGGGGCACGAAGGGGGTTCCAGTGCTACCAGAGCGGGAAGCAGTGCAAGGGCATTGTGTTACTTCTAGTGCCACGGTGAAAAATACAGTATAATACCGGCGGCAGACCGCTCTTAACTGGGGTGTATAGCTACGTGTCTAAATTTAGACAGGCGGCGGGGTGACTAGGGGGGATGGTGGCGGCGTCTATGTTTAGATGGGTCTTGGGGGGGCAGTGTGGCAGGTGTGAAGGAGGGCACCCGAGGGTGCTGACAGACATGGATGGGGGCACGAAGGGGGTTCCAGTGCTACCAGAGCGGGGAGCAGTGCAAGGGCATTGTGTTACTTCTAGTGCCACGGTGAAAAATAGAATACCGGCGGCAGACCACTCTTAACTGGGGTGTATAGCTACGCGTCTACATTTAGACAGGCAGCGGGGTGACTAGGGGGGATGGTGGCGGCGTCTAGGTTTAGATGGGTCTCGGGGGGGCAGTGTTGCAGGTGTGAAGGAGGGCGTCCGAGAATATCTAAATACACAAAAAAAAATTATGGTCAACGCATCGGCCACAACTTTAACATTGTCCCTAGCAGTGATCAAGCACTAATGGGTATCGAACCCACGAGTGCAAGCATTGCAGGCGGATGCTGTTCTCGATAGGCCACAGCCGACCACGATACAGGCAGGCCCTCCGGGTATATATGTGATGTGTTGTATCTGAGTGCTTTAAAAAAATAAATAAACGGATTGAATACGGATACCATAATGAGGTACAGTAGGGACCCAGTGCACTTTGCATTCAATATTTCTGCCGAAGCTAGTCCGAAATATGAATGCTGTTATGCTAATGCTATAACGACAATATCCATATCTAGCGTGATCGGGTGGCAGTGTGGCTGTAGACCATCTGGGAGTCATATTAATGCTATCCGGAATTTTGTACACAACGTAACGAAAAAATTAATTGACTGAACGGGCGGCAGCGTGGCACTGTAATTTGTGGAAAGGGATTTTTTTTATAAAGGGAAGAACGTGATTGGCCAGCCTTTCACAGATCACTGCTTACTGCCACAGCATTGTATTCAGCACTGTAGTCTCAACGTGGAGCATTCGCCAGCCAGCGGTTAAACTGTGTATTACGTGGCGCGGGACATAACGCACGCCATAACGTTATTTCCAACTCGCGACACAGGACCCTAAATAGTGCGCTATGAGCAACGCTGTATGAGGATACATCTGTAGGTACACACTATACAATTATCAGGCAGATAATCTGCCAGATCTAGCTATTTGGAATGAAAATCTGGTAATGGATAAAAGAGCAAATGACAAGCGACCATTTGCTCCCAAACACTGGAAAACAAAACCTGTCGTTCATACAAATTGGTTAAACACAAATTTAACCAACTTGGATGAACAACTGTTTTTGTCCATTTTGCAGTTTTTGGGAGCAAATGGTCGATTGTCATTTGCTCTCATCCATTACCAAATTTTCATTCCAACCAGCTAAATCTGGCAGATTATCTGACAGATAATTGTATAGTGTGTACCTAGGCTTACTCCTTTGCACCCCTCAGGATGTGTACACGTATGTGCCTGCTGTGGGCAATGACACATACCCTCCTACACATTGCATGTGCAGCTGAGTAAAATATGAATACTCCCTAGGAATGGTGTGACCATGGTTATGCTCTGGATAGTAATTTTGTGCAGCTGTTAATGAGGCATTGCTGGATTCATGAATCAGTCCAGGACCCTATATGCTCGCAAAATAATTTGCAACTGCTGTGTTCCAAGGAAGGCCCAGGCTGGGTACTTGAATTTGCCCCTCTTATCTCCAGTTGCCAATTACATAAAATGACGATTGGTAAGGAGGTAAGAACAGGATGTTGGTACAATCGAACAGCAATAATCCCTAATAGCTACATATTTTAGAAGGTAAGATAAGGAGTTTAAGTAAATGATACACAATATACAATATATTAGCATATGTAAAGGGTGTATTATCCACTAGAACTCATCTCTTAGAGCTGTTTCCATTATGATTAGTTACTGTTAGCATGTATATGTTCTGTCTTCTCTTAAGAGTTATCCCCTGTTGTTTTGAGTCTGTAGCTTAACTCCAAAGTCCCTGGTGTGGGCCCTACATTATTCATTTGAAATATACTGTAAACATAAAAATGTTATTATTACAATATAAATAATCACATCTGTCACTTTATGGTCAAAAATACATAATTTCAAGATTTCCATTTTCGTTCTATTAATATACTGTAAAATCAGATGGTTCCTTGGAAAGAACTTAATTATTTTTATTGCATACAAGGCCAAATACATATAATTTGATGACAGATCTGAACCTCTTGGCCCATGTAGGCTGCTCATTTTTTTACCCTTTTGTTATTTTCCTCAACCCCTATTTGATCCTTATTTGTTTGGAAAGCTATTCTTATGTCTATCCCAAGCATGTTTCCCAACACTACGGTGAATGTTATATGATCCATACTTCACTATTGGGCACTACTGTTTTTTTTCATGAAAATCTTTCTACCATAGCAAGGGGCAGTTATAGGACAGCAGCCTATCCCTATTTGGATCACATGTCTAAGAGGGTTTCTTCAGCCAATCAGGGAGCGCCACGTTGTGGCACCCTCCTGATCGGCTGTGTGCTCCTGTACTGTCTGACAGGCGGCACACGGCAGTGTTACAATGTAGCGCCTATGCGCTCCATTGTAACCAATGGTGGGAACTTTGTGGTCAGCGGGTGACCGAAAGTAACCTCACCGCTGACCACAAAGTTCCCACCATTGGTTATAATGGAGCGCATACGCGCTACATTGTAACACTGCCGTGTGCCGCCTGTCAGACAGTACAGGAGCACACAGCCGATCAGGAGGGTGCCACAACGTGGTGCTCCCTGATTGGCTGAAGAAACCCTCTTAGACATAAGTCAGAGGGGGTTTCTGGCATTCGGGGAAAGGGGTCCCATGTGAAAACATGGGGCCCCTTTCAGTTCGTGGTCGGGTGTCCGTTTTTTTATTTTTACAAGTACGTGGATTACAAATGGATTACCCGAGGAGCCCTCTACACTGGATTTGGTGAGTTGAATTTTTTCAACAGGTACACCATGGATTCTACATGGAGAAGAGGACCGACCCTCGTGTGAACATAAGGTAAGTATGTGTATATGGTGGTGTGTATGTATGCATTAAAGTTATACTTTCAAGGTGTGTGTGTTATGTCTTTATTGGGGTATTTTTTTAGTAGTAGTACTACAGGTACCAGCGGGCCCGGTTTTCCGCCGCATGCTGGTACTTGTGGTTCTCCAAGTACCAGCTTGTGGGGAGGCTTGCTGGGACTTGTAGTACTGCTACTAAAAACAATATTCATAACTTACAACAAATGCTATCAGCCCCCCATCCGCAGCCCATTGGATGGGGGGGACAGCCTCGGGCTTCACCCCTGGCTCTTGGGTGGCTGGAGGGGGGGACCCCTTGATTGAAGGGGTTCCCACTCCTCCATGGTACCCCGGCCAGGGGTGACTAGTTGGGTATTTAATGCTACGGCCGCAGGGCGCTGTATAAAAGTGACCCCCGGCTGTGGCATTATCTGTCCAGCTAGTGGAGCCCGGTGCTGGTTTCAAAAATACGGGGGACCCCTACGCTTTTTGTCCCCCGTATATTTGGAACCAGGACCAGGCGCAGAGCCCGGTGCTGGTTGTTTAAATATGGGGAAACCCCTGTCAATTTATTTCCCATATTTTTGCAACCAGGACCGGCTCAAAGAGCCCGAGGCTGGTTTGGCTTAGGAGGGGGGACCCCACGCAATTTTTTTTTTAAGTTTAAACATTTTTTTTTTTACAAGGTGCACAATGAAGCCCAGCACGGATCTCTCAGATCCGGCCGAGATTCATTGTATTAAAGTCGGCAGAGTTTTACAAGTCACTCACGTAAAACACTGCCTAAAAAAACGAATGACATCGACATCGGAAAAACCGAAAATGCAGAATACGGAAGCTTAGTAAATTAGTCGCAATCAATTCAAAAAGTTGCATATTTACACTTTCGATGTCATTCGTGATTGAACTTTGACCTCAAACGGGAAAATACGATTCTTAGTAAATTTACCCCCATGAGAGCGCTGATAGTGTAATATTTTTAAATATTCTCATAAACAGTTCTAAAATATTTATTCTGCGTACATAATAAAAATTGTAATAATTGCTTTTCAGAAGTGTCCAGAATTTTTGGGCATTCTCTCATAAAGAACCAATCTTATTTCACGTGAAATTATACCTATGTACCAAAAGTACCAATTTGTAGTAAACTGATGTTTTAGTCACCCAAAGGTTTTATTATTCCACAATACCTTAACTTAATATAAGCTGCAGAAATAAAGACAGATATTTGGATAAAGAGGTCACAGCTAAATTATAATTAATTAATTAATTAATTAATTAGTAGGGTAGCAGGAAAATGCAATGCTACCGTGGCCACAGCCCAATAATAATACTTAAATGAATTGAGTGGAATTCTACCCCAGAGCAAAGAGGATTTGGTAAGCTTCATATATTGACCAGCCATCAAGGGTTGACATATGCTTTATCAACTAAAACTTACCAAGATCCTTCTTCAGCACCACCACCAAGGAGAAAACCATAAACCATCTAAAGGAGGAAAAAGGAATTGACCGCACATGTGCATGAGCTTAATTTCTGCATCCATATTAGCCTTAACCAATTGAGGGAAACTAAATGAGGAAAACCTGAGATGATTTTATGTGCCTCCTAGCTACAGCAAAAACTGAATGGGATAACAGCCAGTTAAAATTCCTACCTTAAACCCAGCAACAAAAAGATTGTCTTCTACCAACATTCTGAAACTTTGCCATAAACCTGAGAAATACTTATCACCATCATGCAGCTTGCCACAACCTGCTGCGAGAGGTACTGGATGATTTGCTGCAAGGGATTGCAAGAACCTGCTATCCTGATCCAAGATTTCTTTTGAGCAAGCAGAATATCCCCTGGAGTGCGATGCAACCCAATGACATCTGATCCTCACTAGAAATTGCCACAGTAAAAGCAGCCTGATCCACCATGATGACTGAAACCTGTGAACTCTGAACAGGCACATGTGAGACAACAGCTAAGTCTGAAGCAAAAAACAAAGGAGGGTTGTATGTGTGGCAGGGTAGGGGGCAACAAACTGGAAAGGGACACAAGAGCTAGCTGCAGTAGATGGAGGGGGCCAATCTGGAGGTGGTACTACCAGTAAAGGAGGGCCCAAGGAAACAGCACTCATGCTGGCAATGGGGGAAAAAACCCACCAGTGGCTGCACGAGTCATGCTGAATGGTTAGTTATAGGCCAGAAAAACAGTGGATGTGACCAATAAAATGGGGTCTTTAAAAGGGTGAAATTAGGTGTAGACTGCAGTATATGGGGAAAGTGCGTGAAAGTAGGTGCAAACACACCAAGAGGGACAGTGATGGACAAATAATTATGAGCCCAGTTCCAGGGCAGCAACATTGCTGGAGGCAACCTTGGAGAAAACTAAACATCAGTAATTGTAACTGGTGAGGTGGTCTATGCAACCTGTGAAAACAGAAATGTTTTAGCAGTTACAGTAGATAGATGGGCTCATGATGGGGGAGCCAGCTAATGACTCCAATTGCATGGTAAACATGGGCCACTTCAGTAACCCTCACAAACCTGGCTAGAGGAAGAAGCCTCGGAGAACGATGTGATTCCTGCAACCCCCAGAATGACAGAGAGAAAGACGCAGTGACACACCAGCACAGGCCGAGTGGTGGAACCTAACGTAGACAGGGCCTTGGAGGTGATAGGCTGGGCAACCTCTGACAAGAGTAGAGCTATATGGGGAAGACAGGAATGGAGGTACAAACAATGGGAGTGGGGACTGAAAGACAGCAATGAGGGAGATAAAGAAAGTTTAAAGCCAAGAACAAGTCTTGGAGAAAAGACAGCAATATGAGAAAGCAATATGATAGAAAAAGACTGAGAAGTGGGGCATACAGTAAATCACATAATATCAATGCAACACTGGGTGACAATATACCAGCCTGTCCTGGGGATCACAAACTGGAAAGAGAAAAATGTCTTCTCGTCCAGACCATTAATAAGGGATACCTAACCCTACCCATTAAAAAAACCTAAAAAGCTATCTGAGGATGATTGACAATTACATTAACCAAAGAGCTAACTTCAAATACAGTATTTAACCCTTACTCACCAGGAATATTACATAACAAAAATGGCACTTATATATCCTGAACAGTAATTAAGTATTTGGATACGTTAAATATAATAAAACAATGGATTAAAAAACCTTACAATAAGAAAAACTTGCCAATCACTGAAGCTATCTTCTCTGGGTCCACTGTCATCCAATCTCACCCAAACATCAGTGTGATGAAGCCATCATAAGAGAAACATGCTGTGTGTTGATTGATCTCTAATTGATTCACTTGATATTTTGGGGAGATTTCCCAGCACCTACCAGGAGCTCGTACTCCAATTTGGGTGAGGCTGGATAACTGTAGTCCCCAAGGAGAAAGGTTCAGTGATATGTAAATTGGCAAGGTTTTTATTGCTTATTTATACAGCCACAGTAAAGGGTTAATAGAGCTGCAGAGGAATATCAGGTTAAACATGAACAATTCATTTTACATTCTAGCTTGATATTAGATTATGGAAAAGATAGCTTTCCAAGCATTTGTGTATTCACCACCACCAGATCTCCACCACATTGTTGTTATTTCCACTAGGTAAAAGTGTAGGTATTTGTTTTATCACTGAAAAAACAATTTTCCTGTACTTTCTGCTTCCCCCACTTTTCTAGAATGTTCCCTATCTAAACTAGATTCCATGCTATTAGCTTGGGTTCTTATTTCGAAGGTATAAAAGGCACATATAACATGAAATTATTGCAGTTTAAACTTTTCATATATTTTGAAGCTAAATCTGAACTAATATATTCAGGTCTCACCATAAGCTGCATTTAAATTAATCATTTCTGTTGGTACCGTACATTTAAATCAGAATTTTGAATTTAAACACACTTAAGATATTTATAACAGTGGCTGGATCAAAATTTATTAGGCGAACTGGCATTAACGATTGAAGAGAACAGCAAGATGTCACTGCTGTTACATGTTCCATCATTACATATAGTTTCTATTCTAGATAAGTTGCAGAACTCTTTGATTAATAAAACAAGGAAAACACTGACCCATATCAAAGAATATACTGTATTTCAAAGTTAGTATACTGTACATGTAGACAAACTATTACATACGTGACAGCCATCTCCCTCTAGACTTACTAACAACTTTATTCAAAATAGAGATGTACGGTGGGCACTTTTCGCGTTTTGTGTTTTGGTTTTGGTTCTGGTTCCATGCTCGTGTTTTGGATCTGAATTGGTTTTGCCAAAACCACCCTTTTGTGTTTTGGTTTTGGATCTGGTTTTGAATTACTTTGGGTAATTTTGATCCTATGGTTTTATTGACCTCAATAACATTCATTTCCACTCATTTCCAGTCTATTCTGAACACCTTACACTTCACAATATTGTTTTTAAGCCAAAAGGTTGCACCGAGGTGGCTGTATGACTAAGCTAAGCAATACAAGTGTGCGGCACAAACACCTGGCCCATCTAGGAGTGGCACTGCAGGGGCAGACAGGATGGCAGAATTAAAAAATAGGCCCAAACAGCACATGATGCAAAGAAGAAAAAGAGGTGCAATGAGGTAGCTGTATGGCTAAGGTAAGCGACACATGTGTGCGGCACAAACACCTGGCCCATTTAGGCTTGGGTTTTGTGCAGTCTCTGCGCAGTCCAGGACTTACTCAGCCGCTGCAATCACATCGGCCTGTCCGGGACCGGAATTGATGTCAGGAACCCTCCCTGCAAACGCATAAACACACCGGCGTTTTTCCAGACATTCCCTGAAAACGGTCACTTGACACCCAAAAACGCATTCTTCCTGTTAATCTCCTTGCAATCGCCCGTGCGAATGGATCCATCGCACAAACCCATCGCTGAGCAGCAATCTGCTTTGTACCCGCCGCGCCTGCGTATTGTGGTGCATACGCATGTGCAGTTTGGATCTGGTTGCCCGCTGTGTAAAAACGCACTGCATCGATCAGGTCTGAATTACCCTCTATATTCACTACCACATGCACACTAGAAGGTTAGAAGGTTAGAAGGTTGGAGGAGATTTTAAACTAGGAGCCTGGGGGCAGTGTTTATCTAGAAACTATGGGTCATGCAGTGAGAATAGTGGGGATGGCAGTAGTAAACGAAATGGGGGAGAAGTTGGGGGGAGGGTAAGAGCAGGCGGTAAGGTTACTAACATGGGTACTAAAAGAGATTTTACCAAAGCACTAACCAATGACGATTACAGGTCATCATTACTACATAAGGTGAAAGATATCCCTAACGCAAGGGAAAATACTTATCTTAGTTGTATGTATGTAAACGCCAGAAGCATTACTGGTAAAAAGGGTGAACTAGAAATACTTTCAGCAAGCAAACAGTATGATATTATAGGCATTACTGAAACTTGGTGGGAAGAATCTCATGATTGGACAGTCAATCTAGAGGGCTATACACTGTTTAGGAGAGACAGACTAAATAAAAAGGGTGGAGGGGTGTGTCTTTACGTAAACCGTTTTTAAAACCTGATATACGGGAAGATATTCAGGAGGGGACTGTAGACACTGTCGAGACATTATGGGTAGAAATTGCATGCGGGGAAAAAGGAATAAAAAAGTTAGCATTGGGTGTATGCTATAGGCCGCCTGGTATCTACGCATCTGATGAGGAATTGTTACTAAAGCAAATTGAAAGAGCAGCAGGAGTAGGAGACATAGTAGTGATGGGAGATTTTAACTATCCAGAGATAAACTGGAAAAACGATTCATGTGATACTGCTAGGGGCAATATGTTTTCAAACACACTTAATGATAACTACTTAGTTCAACTAATTGAGGAACCAACTAGGTACAATGCAATCTTAGACCTGGTATTAACAAACAATGCTGATTTGGTATCAGGTATTATAGTAGGGAAACCCATAGGAAACAGCGACCACAATATGGTCACATTCAATATCAGTTTCCATAAACAGCCCTATACTGGCTCAACTAGGACTCTAAACTTTAGCAAAGCAAATTTTGAAAAGATGAGGGTATTTTTCAAGGATATTGAATGGGAAGGTTTGTTTTTAGGAAAAAATACTACGGAGAAATGGGAGGTACTAAAATTCCTGCTAGCTAAAAATACACTTAAATGTATTCCTACGAGCAGCAAAAAAAGGAATAAAAATCATAAACCGATGTGGCTTAACAAAAAGATTAATGAACTTATGGGCAAGAAAAGGCGAGCATTTAAAAAATACAAATCTGACGGTAAAGCAGAGTCATTTCAGCACTATAAGGAATGTAACAAATTATGCAAAAAGGAAATAAGAACAGCTAAAGTAGAAACTGAAAAACTAGTAGCAAAGGAAAGCAAAGCGAATCCCAAAAAAATCTTTAAATACATTAATAGCAAGAGATTAAAGAAGGAGAGTATAGGCCCTTTAAAAGACAAGTTGGGAGTCTTAAGCAAAAATGATAATGACATAGCGGACACACTAAATGAGTTTTTTTCAACAGTATTTACTAGAGAGGACCCAATTCAGGGACTAACATATAATCTCAATAATGAGAATATCCCACTGATAGGTACTTATTTAAGCAAGGAAGCAGTCTGTGACCAATTAAAACATTTAAAGATTAATAAGTCACCAGGTCCCTATGGTATTCACCCAAGGGTTCTAATGGAGCTTCATTCTGAACTTGCAAAACCGCTATTTTTGATCTTTAAGGATTCGGTAATATCAGGTATGTTTCCCAAAGACTGGCGTATAGCGGAAGTAGTGCCTATATTCAAAAAGGGAAGTAAAGCTGAACCAGGTAATTATAGACCAGTTAGTCTTACATCTATAGTGGGGAAAGTATTGGAAGGTATTCTAAGAGATAGTATTCAGAAGTTCCTTGAAGTCAATAAGGTAATTAAAATGAATCAACATCGGTTTATGAAGGACAGATCCTGTCAAACCAACTTACTTGGCTTTTATGAAACAGTAAGCGCAAACCTAGATCAGGGTAAAGAGGTGGATGTAATCTTTTTAGATTTTGCCAAAGCGTTCGATACTGTACCACACATGAGACTTATCTACAAGCTACAAGAATCAGGGCTAGGAAGCACAATATGCACTTGGGTCAAAAACTGGTTAGATAATAGGGAGCAGCGCATTGTGGTTAATGGATCTTTTTCAACTTGGACTGAAGTGCTAAGTGGTGTGCCGCAAGGCTCAGTATTAGGACCGCTATTGTTTAATATTTTCATTAACGAACTAACAGAAGGTCTAGAGAGCATGGTGTCAATTTTTCAGATGATACCAAATTATGTAAAGTTATAAATACGGAGGGGGATGCTGAGTCGCTTCAGAATGACTTAGTTAAATTAGAAGCTTGGGCAGCGAAATGGAGAATGCGCTTCAATACAGACAAGTGTAAGGTAATGCACTGTGGTAACAAGAACAAAAATAACACCTACCTACTAAATGGGGTAAAATTAGGGGATTCTGTACTGGAAAAGGACTTAGGTGTCCTCATAGATAGCAAACTAAACAGTAGTACCCAAAGTAGGACTGCAGCAAAGAAGGCTAATAAGATATTAGCATGCATAAAATGGGGAATTGATGCTAGGGACGCTAGTATTATACTCCCGTTATATAAATCACTTGTGAGGCCACACCTTGAATACTGTGTACAATTCTGGGCACCTTACTACAAAAAGGATATCCTGGAGCTAGAAAAGGTTCAAAGGCAGGCGACCAAACTAATTAAGGGTATGGAGACGCTGGAATACGAGGAAAGGCCTGCAAGACTAGGCATGTTTACACTGGAAAAGAGGAGATTAAGAGGGGACATGATCAACATTTACAAATATATAAGGGGACAATATACAGATCTTGTGGAGGACCTGTTTTTGGTTAGATCAACACAGAGAACTCGTGGACACTCGCTCAGGTTAGAGGAGAGGAGATTCCACACAATACGGCGTAAAGGCTTTTTTACGGTAAGGACGATACGTGTTTGGAATTCCCTGCCTGAGGGAGTTGTAATGGCCAACTCAGTCAACACCTTTAAGAATGGGTTAGATAAATTCCTAATGGATAAGGATATCCAGGGTTACGGGGCATAGTCACGCACTATGGTTATTATAAAAAAGAGGGGTTAATCGGAACGGCAGTCAGCAACTTCAATCAAAATTTTATACAAAAAAATCATGCATAGGAGACCACAAATACAGTAGGTTGAACCCGATGGACAATTGTCTTTTTTCAACCTTAGATACTATGTTACTATGTTACTAGGGATAATTTTTTTAGGAGCCAATAAACCTAAAATATCTGTATATTTTTGACTTGTGAGAGGAAACAGAGGCACAATGACAATATACAAAGTGGACACAGAGCTGTGGAGAGAATGGAACCCAAGACCTCAGTCCTGTGAGGCAGTAATATCAATGTGTTACATGGACACAAATATGCTTATACTGTACTTAGGTCCTGATCAATAGATTGACACAGTTCATATAGGGTCTAAGTCTTTGGACGTAGCTGCTGTACAAAAATATGCTAATGCCACAGGAGGCGTCTAGTGTAAAAAGAAGCCTCCTGCCAGCTTCTCTGATCCACTGCTGCATCTAAAGATGCAGCATCTGATCCTCTGCACAAACATTGGTTATCTGAGTAACCCTTAGTTTACTTCTGTGTCAGGGTAGCTGTGTCCAAGGACACAGCCACAGGACTCAGCATGCCCAGATAATGTTTTTCTGAAACACTGGCCATTGCTGCCCATTCACCACCTCTAAACAAGGTGTTGATTAGATGGCATGTCAATTAAGTAGCACTGTGACTGTCATTGCAGAATACAGATTGGCACATGCACAGTACAGATCTTGCACATGCACCAATATGAATACATTAAAGATGTACGCAACACATTGGGGTTGCATCAGTGGTTGACTGGCTCACAGGGGTACAGGGGAAACCACTGGCGGGCCCCACTGCCAGGAGGGCCCTACCTTCCCCTCTAGGGATCAAGGTTGCACTTGAATTATACGTTACATGTGTTACCTTATACTGCACAGGACTATGTTGTATTTTCTACAGTGCAATTCTGTTATTAATCTGGTACATTATCATGCATGCACTAGCAGTATTTAACTGTATAAATATATCAAGGGGACCAGACCATGCACTCTTGCATACATCTCTAAATTGGCCCTTAGTGTGCTAATTGTGTCAAACTAATGTCTTTGAATTAGGGAGCAAATCAGCAGATTGTTACAGAACCCGCTTTATTACTACTAGGTGCAAATTCCTGCAGAGAGTTTCAGGGGTAAATTTACTAAGTGTTATTTTTCAAAACCACAGTGTCTTCACCATTTCAGTCATTGGATTGAAAGATGCAATAACATATTGAGCTAATGTCAGATTAGCACAAACTCTACCATGACGTTTATGTACAGACTGGTGTGACACTTTAAGATAGTATGAATAAAGAAAGGCAAACCATACCATACTGTATGTGCCCCAGCATGCAGTGGTGTATCTGTTATGATTAAAGGGTGTGCAGTGCATTTACTTACTTGGTGGCCATCTGCTCCATTATTCTGGTAATTTCTTACAAAATAAAATGCAATTATGGCTTATGCACAGAAAACTCAAGAGGGAGACCTATCAAACCTTGGAGTGAGATAATTTTCCAGAGCAGCGTGTTAAATTGCAGTTAGAAGCTGATTGGTTATCTCTCTCCAAAGTTTGATATATCTTACCCTCTGGCACTGTGCCAATCTTTGTTAACTTCTGTCCATAAGGGAGGAAGACACCCACAGAAGTTTTCACATGGGATGCCTCCTGTCTTAAAATGCTACTGCCAGCATGGGTTTACCTATTAATGGAGGAAGAGTACAAAACATTTTAAGTACATGTAGCTTTGCTCATCTTTGCTGCAATGCAGCATGTTGCAAGACGGCTTTCTGCATGGTGCGCCGAGCTTTGACTATTGGCAGCCGGCAATCACTCCGTTAGCTCCTTTAATTCCATTACGAATTAAAGGAGTGATCACTACCTGCAAATAGTCACAGCCCAGCGCGCCATGCAGAAAGCATACCTCCCAACATGACCTTCTCCAGGAGGGACATAATGCTCTGCTCCTGGACTTCCCTCTTAATTTGTGATTGCCATCACCTGTGGTGAAACACTTTTCTTATCTATTAACCTGTTCAACACAGGTGCCGGTAATCATAAATGAAGAGAAATGTCCAGAAGCAGAGCATTGTGTCCCTCCTGGAGAGGGTCATGTTGGTAGGTATGAGAAAGCCATTTTAATCATAATGCACCGCAGCAAAGATGAGCATAGCTACATCTGTATAGAGGTCCTCATTCCGAGTTGTTCGCTCACTAGCTGCTTTTAGCAGCCATGCAAACGCTAAGCCGCGGCCCTCTGGGAGTGTATTTTAGCTTAGCAGAAGTGCGAACGAAAGGAACGCATAGCGGCTACAAAAAAAATTAGTACAGTTTCTGAGTAGCTCCAGACCTACTCCTAGCTTGCGATCACTTCAGACTATTCAGTTCCTGTTTTGACGTCACTAACACGCCCAGCGTTTGGCCAGCCACGCCTAGGTTTCCCCAGCCACGCCTGCGCTTATATCTGGCACACCTGCGTTTTTCCACTTACTCCCTGAAAATGGTCAGTTGACACCCTGAAACACCCACTTCCTGTCAATCACTCTGCGGTCAGCAGTGCGACTGAAAAACTTCGCTAGACTTTGTGTGAAACTACATCGTTCGTTGTAAGAGTACGATGCGCATGCGCCGCATATGCATGCGCATAAATGCCTTTTTTTTTGCCTGATCGCTGCGCTGCGAACGAAAGCAGCTAGCAATCAACTCAGAATGACCACCAGAGCCCCATACACTAGAGAGATAATGCCCGATTTCATCCGATTTCGGGCATTCGGCCCGATACATCGGATGAAATTGGGCATCTTGGAGGCGTTTCCGATCCGATGCGCATTCCCGTGAGCATCAGACCGGATCCTCCAGATTGAATGTGCTGCACATTCAATCATGTCCGACCTGGTGGCATGGCTGAGATCACCCAGGATCGCCCAAGATACATCATATGCAAAAGAACAGCATACAATGTATCTTGGGTGATCCTGCCCCCCGGGAGGCTGGCGGGGTGATCGCCTGCGATCGCCTGAGACATGTGGGCGCATAAGTGTATGGGGCCCTTATGTATGACACATCTGTGCTTCCACTGTGCAACGTAAACAAGGTTTCTTATAGTTTCATGTACACATCTACTAACAACTTTTGCTGTCTCTGTAAATATTGTCGCTCCTTTTATGCAGTGTGCTTATCCCCGTCATACTCTAATTTCTAATAATAACATTATTAAATTTTTATCACCATGCGATCTTAATGCAATAAAAGAAAAGTATAATGGCACTTAATACTTTAAATATTGCTAAACAGAAAAAGCACATTTTATACAATCATTACATTGCTGTTATTGAATTATTATAGCATGAAAAATAGTGGAAATTGCTTACCTAATGCCATTCTAATTAGATTATCACACTGTTGACAATGTTCATGGAAAACAGATTTTTATGTTACGTGGAGACTGCATCTGCAGAGCATATTAATTTAATATCCACATAATGACAAATGTTACCCTTGAAGCAGTGATCTACAGCAGCGTTCTTTATCTAACAATCTGGAAAACATTAGATGATAACTCCAGAGTCTGTTCTACTTTACTCCCTTTGCACCACGCCTCACTTCCACAGAAATATCACACAATTTTAGGATGCACAGGCATTGGGCTATGATCAGTTACTCTGACATGCGGGGGGACGCCCAGCACAGGTCTAGGCTAGTCCACACCGCATGTCAAGCCCTATACCCCCCAGCACAAGTAAAAAAGCATTGCACGGCGGTGATGCTTTTGTACTTGACGTGTAGATCACTACCTGCGTACCGGCAGGGAGCTACCCGTCACTCTCCGGGTCGCAGCAGCTGCGTGTGACATCACGCAGTCACCGCGGCCCGCCCCCCGCACAGTGTGGGCATGACGTGATTTACCCGGACTTTTCCCACCAAAACGGCGGCCCAATGCCGCCAGTCCACCCCCTCCTGCCCAGTGAATGCATCTGCCTGTCAATCAGGCAGAGGCAATCGCAGGGCTGAGATGGACATCGGTTGTCTGGCATGAGTAGTTCAGACCTGATTGGCTGCTGTGCGAAAACGCACAGCAGCGATTAGGTCTGAATTAGGCCCATTGTGGTAAGTTTTTTCTCTTCAACATCTATAATAGATTTCATTGCTATATAGTACAAGTTTTACACAGGTGATATAAATAGTGGCAAATTGCTGGTGGTAAATGATGGTGGCAATATAATGAGAGAGTACTGATAGAAAAAGCGAACATGACTAAAAGTATATGGTTACTGTGGGGCGAGATGTACTAAGCCTTGGAGAGGGATAAAGTGGAGAGAGATAAAGTATCAATCTGCTCCTGTCACTTTTTCAAACACAGCCTGTAACATGACAGTTAGGGGCTGATTGGCTGGTATTTTATCTCTCACCACCTTATCACTCTCCAAGGCTCAGTATATCTGCCCCTGTGCCTTTTATCCACTCCCCCTGATGCACGCAGAAACAAACTTACTGTAGGACATCTGCATACCTTCTACTGTCCTGACTTTGGGCCTAATTCAGACCTGATCGCAGCAGCAAAATAGTTCTCTAATGGGCAGAACCATGGGGGTAATTCTGAGTTGATCGCAGCAGGAACTTTTTTAGCAGTTGGGCAAAACCATGTGCACTGCAGGGGAGGCAGATATAACATGTGCAGAAAGAGTAAGATTTGGGTAGGTTATTTTGTTTCTGTGCAGGGTAAATACTGGCTGCTGTATTTTTACACCCCAAATTAGATTGCAGATTGAACACACCACAACCAAATCTAACTCTCTCTGCACATGTTACATCTGCTTCCCCTGCAGTGCACACGGTTTTGCCCAACTGCTAACAAAATTCCTGCTGCGATCAACTTGGAATTACCCCCATGTGCAGTGCATGATGAGAAGGGGGGGGGGGGGGCAGATATAACATGTGCAGAGAGAGTTCAATTTGGGTGGGTTATTTTGTTTCCCTGCAGGGTAAATACTGAGCACTTATTTTTATACTGTAATTTAGATTTCAGTTTGAACACACCCCACCCAAATCTAACTCTCTCTGCACATGTTATATTTGCCCCACCTGCAGTGCACAGGGTTTTGCCCATTAGAGAACAATTTTGCTGGTGCGATCAGGTCTGAATTAGGCCCTTGGAGTGGGAATTTGAAGATTTAAATGTTCCAAGTATCCAACCAAATGACAGTTCTGTGCTGAACACCATGAATGATAATCTTGAAAGCTAGTTCCATTCCACTATTTGGATAGTATTCATCAGCGCTAGGTTTTAAAATTAAAAATAATACTCTAGTTAAAAATAATTTCAGGACGGTAGGTTATGTTGAAAACAGTATACAATAAATTTAATAAAAGTAATCTCATAAAATCACAGATGCCTATAAAGCATGATTAGAAATTTAAATAGTCATGTGAAATGGCACATCCACATATTTCCTCAACATATGTTAATTCATACCCCGGCTAGGACTTCCACTGGAATTATGTCCATGAACTTGTTGTTGGAGAGTTGATGAAAGCAATGGAGTAAAGAAAGTCCCTTTTAAGCATACCAATGCAAGCGTTTCAAGCAGACAGGGAAACCTCCAATTTTCTCCACAGATGGAAATGTCCAGGGAAATGCTGTCCAATTGGTGCCGTATGGGTGATGATGACAAAATCCAGCAGTGTTGAGGATAATTTTGAGGATGTGTCCTGTAATCTCTAACTCGAGTTAGAGATTACAGGACACATCCTCAAAATTATCCTCAACACTGCTGGACTTTGTCATCATCACCCATACGGCACCAATTGGACAGCATTTCCCTGGACATTTCCATCTGTGGAGAAAATTGGAGGTTTCCCTGTCTGCTTGAAACGCTTGCATTGGTATGCTTAAAAGGGACTTTCTTTACTCCATTGCTTTCATCAACTCTCCAACAACAAGTTCATGGACATAATTCCAGTGGAAGTCCTAGCCGGGGTATGAATTAACATATGTTGAGGAAATATGTGGATGTGCCATTTCACATGACTATTTAAATTTCTAATCATGCTTTATAGGCATCTGTGATTTTATGAGATTACTTTTATTAAATTTATTGTATACTGTTTTCAACATAACCTACCGTCCTGAAATTATTTTTAACTAGAGTATTATTTTTAATTTTAAAACCTAGCGCTGGTGAATACTATCTATATTGCTTCTATATTTCTTTGGGGAATTACCACCCCCTACACCAGCAGCTTCTTGACAGCGCACTCTATCTTCTTTTCCATTCCACTATTTGGCTGAATTGGACACCATTTGACTACCTCACGTTCTACATGACTGTAAGATCGCAGAGTAACATCTTCAGTAAATAGCTAAGGAAGTTATATAATCCAGTAAAGACTGGTGACATACTGTACAGGAGGACACACTGAGAAATAATATTAGTCATTGAGGGGCAGATTTATTAAGCTCGGTGGAGTGATAAAGTGGAAGGTGATAAAGGACCAACCAATCAGTTCCTAACTACCATGTCACAGGCTGGGTTTGAAAAATGATAGTTAGGAGCTGACTGGCTGGTACTTTGTCACCTTTCAATTTATCACTTCACCGAGCTTAATAAATCTGCCCCTGAATAACTTAAACTAGTTATAGCAGCCAAAAAGTTATATGGCTAACTGTACAATATTTCCAAATGCACTTGGAAACTTGAAGCAAGAGCAATGGCACCCCTGTACCCTCTATAGCTATGCCCATCCATCTTTTGAATTATAAAAAAAAACCCAGCACATCCTACTTACTGCAAAATATAGCAAGACTGACATTTACCTTTGCTGTAGTATGGCAGCCAGGTATATTATTTCCTGCGTTACCATTACGAAGACATCTAACCATATTGCATCAGTCTAATTACTTCAGTATTTGGTTACCATTTGCAGTGCTAAGTCACTGTGAAGCTATTAAAAATGCTGACGGTCCAAATGCTCACACAGTTATGTTTACAGTCAAAATGTTGACGCAGTTAAAATGTCAAAAAGGTTAGGATTATATTTAGGGTTATTTTGATGTTGACATTATCATTGTTGACATTTTGTACCTGTTGACATTTTGATGTCAACAGTTTGAATGCCGAATTTTTGTGCTAAACTCACAGTTTAAAACCCTCTTAGATAAGTCATTTTCTTTAAATATACTCCCTGAGGTTGGAACTTTTATTTTGTAAATACAAAAGCCAAACCTATTATGATTGCAGCAGGGCATTATACTGTATTTTTGGGTCTTATCCATTTATGATATTCCTAGATTACAAAATAACACGGACACAATTTAGTTTACAAGCCATTTTAAATGGATATTAGCTGGTTACAGAGAGGTACAGTAGAATGATTTGCAGGGAACTGTTGCCTCTTGCAAGCCAGTACACATTGTTTGGGACTATATTAAAAGACAGTACTGATTTTTATAATTACTAACATTTGCCTTCAGCTTCGCTCATGTGGATGCTTGTTATTGCTCAGTGGAACTAATTTTACAAAAACAGTAGTTCCATCTAATATTGATATATATTTTATATTGTATACATTGATCACAACATTTCTTTGTAAACAATATTTGCAATTTTTCCTTCAGGGATTAACACAAAAAGATGCCTGCGGCTGCTAAATCATGAGCATGCCATGTAAGACTGTCCAAGGGAAAAGCAGCTGGTCCTGAGATCTACACCTGCAGCCCTGAACATTTTTCCAGGTGAGCAACATATGCTTATATTCTATCTATTAGGCAGTATGGATGGTGCAATCAGTGCCAGATTAAGGTCCACATTGGCCTGGAGCTGAAATTTATGAAGGGCCTATTGTTGCCACGCAGTGGGTGTGATTAGCACCACAGATTTCTTGCTGTGTGGGCATGGGGGTGTAGTGGCATACTATTGTACATCACTGCACTTCCTCCCCACACTACTTCACTTCACTATATCACTACACTTCACTACACTACATCTCCACACTATGGGGCATATTTATCACAATCCACATCTGAGATGCAGATGTGATACGTTTGACCAAAATCACATTGCGCTAATTGAATACATTTCAGGGATGTATCAAATATCGCAAACAGGGACAGAGCTTGTGAGAAAGCTCTGTCTATGCAAATCCTGTTACCACAATTCTCAGGGTATTTTTCATAAAAATACCCTGAGACACAAGTGGTAAGAGGGTCGAAAGCACAGGTGGTGAAGGGGGAAGGGACACAGGTGGGGAGGGTGGCAGAGATACACATGGAGAGAGAGGCAGTGGCACAGGTGTGAAAGGGCCAATGACACAAGTGGGTAACGAGGCACAGGTGGACACACAGCGAGTGAAGGTGGCAGAGAAATGAGTGAAGGTGGAAGAGACACAAGTGAAGAGGGAGGTGGAAGCACAGGCAGAGAGAAGGCAGAGACACAGGTTGTAGATGGGCGGTAGCACAGGTGGTGAAGGGGCAGACAAAGGAGGAGAGGGGGCAGAGACTCAAGTGGGGAGGTGGTAGAGATACAGGTGGAGAGGTTGGGAAAAGCAAGTGTAAACAGGTGATTAGTGTGAACAGGGGATCAGTGTGAACAGGTGATTAGAGCACAGAGACATGGGAGGAGGGGGCAGAGACACAGGTGGGGAGGGGGCAAAGATGCAGGAGGGGAGGTGGCAGAGACGCAGGAGGGGAGGAGGCAGAGATGCAGGAGCTGAGATGCAGGTGGGGAGTGGGCAGAGACGCAGATGGAGAAGGGGCAGAGATGCAGGTGGGGACGGTGCAGAGACACGGGTGTGGAGGGAGCTGAAACGCAGGAGCTGAGATGCGGGTGGGGAGGGGGCAGAGACGCAGGTGGGTAGAGGGCAGAGACGTAGGTGGGGAGGGGGCAGAGATGCAGGAGGGGAGGGGGCTGAGATGCAGGAGGGGATGGAGCAGAGACACAGGAGTTGAGATGCGGGTGGGGAGGGGGAGAGATGCAGGTGAGGAGAGGGCAGAGATGTAGGTGGAGAGGGAGCAGAGATGCAGGTGTGGTGGGGCAAAGATGCAGGTGTGGTGGGGCAGAGATACAGGTGTGGTGGGGGCAGAGACATGGATGGAGAGAGGGGGCAGAGACGCAGGTGGAGAGGGGGCAGAGACGTGGGTGGGGAGGGGGCAGAGACACAGGTGGGGAGGGGGCAGAAATACAGGAGGGGATGGGGCATACTGTAGGCTGCTGCAGCCATATCTGACATCCCTGGCCATTTAGGGAAAACTAAACCTGAGTTACTGTATGAGAGCATCGGGCGAGGAGAAGAGCAGCAGAGGACAGGGGGAGGAACAGAAATGGGGTCTGGTTGGTGGCAAATGGGAAAATCTGTGACCCCTGTGGTAACTGCTGCAAAATGACGATTATTAATGCCACACCCACCCACGACGTCTCCACTGGCCACCAGCTCTAAGCCTCTGCTGCCTATATGTAATAATCTAAAAACGTGACAAGTTACCTTGTTTTCCTGGTGAGAGTCGGAAAGATGGGTAAGAACGCTCAACGTGGAGGCGTTACGCCACAATTCAGCAGGGAGCTCAATTTCTTGATGGAAACGGTCATTACCTGGGTGTTCCCCTGTCGACAAGACTGAGTATAACCAGCAACGTTTAACAGGCCTAATACTTATAACATTTTACAGGTATAAAACAATACATCAACCAAAAAAAGGTTTATTTTTATTAAGCCAGAACTGGACAGTCGTGATGATCTCAATGTCTATGTTGTGTTCCTACAAAAGAATTAACTTCTTTCACATACAAAATTGCACAGATTCATTACCGTAATAAGCGGATTGTCATACATGGGGAACCACACGTTAACTTACTTAAACGGAATTATAAACATAAACATCACATTAACTTCCCCCAAACATTTATAGGTTGCTCAGGCAACTAACCACCCCACAAGTTCCTCCCTACCTGCGTCGGGGTAGGTAAGTAAACAGGTTCAAGTCAGAGAGATAGGGGATCCCGTAGAGCACGTGCACGGCTGACTGTTTGCTAATGAGAGCTCTCTTATTATACGTTGCCCGGGTAAAGTAGAAACTGAAGGTAAAGTACTCTTTAGTAATGCAGTCTATCCTGGTAATTAAAGCTGCTCCTGCTAGAAAGCTAGTCTATTTAGTAAATTGGATAGTATGTAACAAGTTGCTACTGTAGCTGTGCGAAGTCAACCTGCCTTTCAAGCATTTATATTTGCAACACTCTCCCTGTTAATGACTCTGTCCTTGGCTGTAAATTGGAACTGTTTCCTGATCTCTACGCTGAGATATGGAGGCTGCAGCTCTTCTAGGGAAGTGGTACTTCTAGTTAAAAAAAAGGTGCACTGTGAGGGAGCCACCTCTTGCAGTTTGGGCTGGAAAGGGTTGGGGGAGCGTCATTGCTGTCAATCAGTGCGGGCTCTGCCTCTCTGTCTGCTTCTGCGCTGTCTCCCGGCCTGGCTGCTGCCTATGAGCCGTGCCTCTACTCCGCCTCCCACACAGCCTCCGGACCGCCTACTGGCGTGACTAGTGCTTGTAAGATGCGCCTCTGCTCCGCCTCCCGCTGGCTGGCTTACTGTCCGGATATCTCCGCTTTGCCGCCGCTGGTCTCTCTCTCTCACACTGGCTGCAGGGTAACGCGGGGGTCTCATGCTCAGTGTCCCTCTTGCGGGGGATCGGCCGGAGCCGCGCAGTTCTGTTTTCTCACTCCCTGGGGGTCTCCGGGTAAGTGCAAAGTTCTTTCCTCTAATGGCTGCCTGGGGTTCTCGAGCTCCCGTGTAGCCTGCACGTGGGGACAATCCAGCAGTTTTTTTAGCCACACGCTGGCCTCTGCACCTGATCCTCTACTGCTACCAGTGCAGGCTGTGCAAGGCAAAGGTCACTTACTTAGCCACTGTCCACAATGTCCACATATTATAATGTACAGAGCACCTGTGCTATTATATGTAAATGTTATCTCTAAGAGTCTCATAACAATAGGCAAGGACTCCACAGTCTGGTGGCATATGGTGGGGGTGTCACAAGTACAGCTGCTTTGAAAGAAGAAGCAGTTAAAAAGTACTCACAGCATACAGGCTGAGCCTGAGATTTGTACGGGTCCAGGAGATGGGGCTTCGGACGGGTACAGGAGGCGGTGCTTTGGTTGGGTCTGGGAGGTGGGGCTTCAGGTGGGTCCAGGAAGCAGAGCTTCTGGCAGCACAGGACGGAGCAGCTGACAGGTAATTGAGGTTGTTCTTTGGTGGGGTCCAGGGGCGGTGCTTCTGCATGCCCTTTGTCTGGTGCAGGAGGGGCTTCTGTTGGCCAGCTGGGGTTATGTTATTTCCAGTGTCCACTGTCCAGGAGACGAGTGAGCTGTGCTGATGGTGACAGGAATTTTTTTTTCCTGTCCACACTGGCTGCGTTACAGGGGAGTCTGTGTGTCTATTTTCAATGGGGGGGCCTGGAGCTGCAGCTCCATCCGCCACAATGGTATTCCGGCCCTGGGTGTAATGGTTAGCATTACTGCCTCACAGCAGTGATGTCATGGGTTTGATTCCCACCATGGCCCTAACTGTGTGGAGTTTTTATATTCTCTCCGTGCTTGCGTGGGTTTCCTCTGGGTAGTCCGTTTTCCTCCAACAATCCAAAAATATACTGGTAGGTTAATTTGCTCCCAACAAAAAATGTACCCTAGTATTTAAGAGTGTGCATGTACATGTGATAGGGAATATAGATTGTAAGCTCCACTGAGGCAGGGACTCTCTGTAAAATGCTACAAAATATATGTGCACTATATAAATAACTGGTAATAAATAAATATCTATATAATAGTCATATTGGACTTGAGGAGCTTGCACACGAGCCGAGTGTCAAGCATCTGTTTTTTTCTTTATTGTTCCTCTCCCTGATGTCCCAACAAGATCATACATACCTTCTAGATCACTAAGCTATACAATAGTGAAAACACTATCCAAATTCATCAAGCAGTTTTGCATGATGCAAGAATGAAAAGACAAACAGACAGACAAAAATTCTAAATTTTTTTCCCTCCCCATAGTTCATAATCAGTCCCAAGAAGTATATATCTCCAGAAAAATGCTATGTACATACACAACCCTTAAAGTTGTATCGTTTTGGTACATAATGTAAAGAAATACAGAAGCAATAGACAATATTTTTTATTATAAAAATGTGTCATTCATACACTGCACTTTTCAATTACTACTTTCTACATAGAGTGCTGAAGAAAAACAGAACAAGAAATTGTTATAACCTGTTGCACCAATTAGTTTTCTGGTTTGCATTAAAATATAGCTTTAAACTTCAAGCAGCTGTGAGAAGAAAAAGAAAATATGTGTCTTGCTAAATTAGTTATTTAAATCTCAGTATAACCTGAAAAGACATCCCACTAATTATAATTAGGACCTAGTTTGAGAACTAGTTCACAAGCTTCCTGCATAATGTAGACTAGGAGAGCTACAGTACTGTGGGCCTTCTTCAGAGTTGTTAGCAAACCAAAAAAGCACACTAATGGGCAAAACCATGTTGCACTGCAGGTGGGGCAGATGTAACATGTGCAGAGAGAGTTAGATTTGGGTGGGGTGTGTTCAAACTGAAATCTAAATTGCAGTGTAAACATAAAGCACCCAATATTTACCCTGCACAGAAACAATATAACCCACCCAAATTTAAATCTCTCTGCACATATTACATCTGCCCCACCTGCAGTGCAACATGGTTTTGCCCATTAGTGTGCTTTTTTGGTTTGCTAACAACTTTGAATATCCCCCTGTATGTCTAAATCTGGAAGAAACAAGTAAGAATCCAAGATATTTTATGTATTTGTATGTAGAAATGTTTTATCCTTTTATTCTACCACTTCTTCTACCACGTTCTTCGCACAGGAGTTTCTGATTTTCATAGTTGTAAATATAAAGGAGTGTTCAAAATTTGGTAAATCTGTAGAGATGTAAGTTTGAGTCTTCTTCATGTAAGTAAATATTAATCCATAGTTCTTGGTGTTATCCGAGGAGCACCCATAGCAGACAGTGTAAAGTGACAGGACCATTTTTGTATTTTATTAAATTCTACACACTGGAGGTGCAATCCAAGTTTTGTTCCGATTGTCTGTTTTGGTGTTATCTTTCAACACAAGCCAAACATTGGTAATGATGTCATTATGTCAACTGCCTTTTCATCCCCTTAGGGGAAGTTTACTCAGATTCGAATTATGTGGTTTTCCTACTTCCCATCTGAAGAATACCTATGTTCAATTTCAGCTTTCTAACATATTGGGAAGTATGAGAATTAGTATTCAGTGAGTGAGAGTGAGTGAGTGAGTGAGTGAGTGAGAGCTTTCGCTATAGGTTACATTTATAAATATTGCATGAGATTTACTGCACAGCTGATATATATGACAATTTGAGTGGAAGGAAATATGCAAGATCCTCTGATGACAGAAAAACATTAAGAGTAACAGATGAATCTTCATTTTATATCCTTGTGTATATATATATATATATATATATATATATATAATTATTTTTTACTGCTTTCTACAGTATATCAGAATATTTGAAAATACTGCACAATTTGAGTACCTCCTCTTCTATTTTTTCTACCCCGTTACTTCTACATGTTTAGATTTCTGCATCCAAAGTAGCTACAGTAAATGTGGTACTTAGGTTTAGTGGACTTTATTATAATCCTTTAGTAATTTATATGGTGCTACAACATGTCCATACCCCTGTACAGAAAAATTACAATCAGACAGAAATAATATATTTAGTCAAAAAAGGACAGTATATGGAGGGGGGTGGGAATAGAATGTGAGATTTCTACAGAACAGAGAGACAGACATAAAAATAGCAGTAGGTGACAAAGTGGCCATGGAGGTCAGATAGGCTCATAGCTTTTGAGTGAGTGGGAGTGTACTGGAGACAGGGATAGAGCAGGGGAGAGAAAATGAAGGTGAATTGCCCATGCATATGAGAATTTACACCCCTGGGAAGTGAGGGTATACTGGGATTGAAACTTGGATGGAAGGACAGAGGGTATAAGCTAAGGTTGTGAGTAGAGGTGGTACATTGATGGATAGGGGCATGTTCAGGGTATGTTTAAAACTAAAAAAAACTTACCAAAATTTGGGTGCTGATTAGTAGACATATTAAATATGTTAATGAAATGTCAGTAGCTGCAGTAACCCAATAGGGCTAGTTGATGGCCACTGAACTGTTCACTAAGGAATATAAAACAAATAAAGGTACTGCTCTCTTATTTAGGTCTTGACAATGCAGTAAGTGCAATCAAGACACTTGGAATATAATACAATATGAAACAATTATTCATTAGCAGTATATAATTCACAAAATAATGCCTAACTGGGTAGGAATAAATCTAAAAATACATGTGTGCAAACATATATAAGTATGAAAAAGTATTGATCTTTGTAACTTTATATAAAAAAAACCATATAAGATCAATAGCAGCTCTGTTGTACTATCAAGTGAAGTCCCACTGTTATTATTCAAATCTATAGATGCACATGAACAGTTATATGATCAAACCTTAATTGAGAGTGGTAATTATAGAGACCATTTTGGCTGGTTTTAGTTTTGGTTTTGGTTCTAATTTGTCATCAGGGTTTGGTTTTGGATTCAGTTTTGGATTTCGGACGTGACTGGTTTTGGCTTTTTATATTTTCCCCAAAATTGTTAGATAAAGCTAAAATCACATAATCTAGGCCTTTTTTTGTTCCTAGAGTATTATTGACCTCAATAACATTAATTTGCACTCATTTCCACTCAGTTTTGACCACATCACTACTCATAATATCATTATCATCTGCTATAGGCCAAATTCTGCAGCAAGCTGGCTGGTTACTAAACGACAGAGCAACGGCACAAATACAGGCCAGTCTATAGCACATCTAAGAAACATTGCCATGCAGCAGGAATTAAAAATGCTGCATGACTGGTGACAGAAGCTGCAGCGCTAGAATTTGGTTGCTCTTCTCTACTGGATTGTTATAATTTTTAAAAATTTGCTGATCATTGCATGGAGTCACAGGGCATGTAGATGAAAGTGAACAAAGCACACTAGGGTAAGGTGTACCAAATTGTACAAATAATAGGTCTATATTAGAGATGAGCGGGTTCGGTTCAACAAGATCCCCACGTGTTTTACACGGGTCCGAGGCAGCCTCAGATCTTCCCGCCTTGCTCGGTTAACCTCAACGAGGCCGAATGTCATCATCCCGCTGTCGGATTCTCGTGAGATTCGTATTCCATATAAAGAGCCACGCGTCGCCGCCATTTTCACTCGTGCATTGGAGATTGAGCAGAGAGGACGTGGCTACGTTCTCTGCCTGAAAAGCTCAATATCTGTGCTCAGTGTGCTGCATTGTGGTGACCACCAGTATATTATAGTAGTACAGTAAAGTAGGCCATTGCTTTATCTCGCAGCTCCGTGTTAGACTCAGTTCTAGACAGTATCCTGATCAGTGCTCAATATCTTCTGCATTGTTGTGTGACCAGTATATACTATATAGTAGTACAGTGCAGCATTTTGGTGACCACCAGTATAGTAGTACAGTACAGTAGGCCATTGCTGTACCTTGCAGCTCCATGTCACTTCAAGTATCCATATCTGTGCTGCATTGTTGTGAGCAGTATATAGTAGTACAGTGCAGCATTTTGGTGAACACCAGTATATAGTAGTACAGTACAGTAGGCCATTGCTATTGATATATTACTGGCATATAATTTCACACATTAAAAAATTGAGAACAAAAATGTGGAGGGTAAAATAGGGAAAGATCAAGATACACTTCCACCTAGTGCTGAAGCTGCTGCCACTAGTCATGGTAGAGATGATTAAATGCCATCAACGGCGTCTGCCAAGGCCGATGCCCAATTTCATAGTAGAGAGCATGTAAAATCCAAAAAACAAAAGTTCAGTAAAATGACCCAAAAATCTAAATTAAAAGCATCTGAGGAGAAGCGTAAACTTACCAATATGCCATTTACAACATGGACTGGCAAGGAGCAGCTGAGGCCCTGGCCTATGTTCATGGCTAATGGTTCAGCTTCACATGAGGATGGAAGCACTCATCCTCCCGCTAGAAAAATGAAAAGAGTTAAGCTGGCAAAGCACAGCAAAGATCTGTGTATTCTTCTAAATCACAAATCCCCAAGGAGAGTCCAATTGTGTCGGTTGTGATGCCTGACCTTCCTAACACTGGACGGGAAGAGGTGGCTCCTTCCACCATTTGCACGCCCCCTGCAAGTGCTGGAAGGAGCACCCACAGCCCAGTTCCTGATATTCAAATTGAAGATGTCACTGTTGAAGTACACTAGGATGAGGATATGGGTGTTGCTGGCGCTGAGGAGGAAATTGACAAGGAGGATTCTGATGGTGAGGTGGTTTGTTTAAGTCAGGCACCCGGGAAAACACCTGTTGTCCGTGGGATGAATATGGCCATTGACATGCCTGGTCAAAATACAAAAAAAAAAAATCACCTCTTCGTTATGGAATTATTTTAACAGAAATGCAGACAACAGGTGTCAAGCCGTGTGTTGCCTTTGTCAAGCTGTAATAAGTAGGGGTAAGGACGTTAACCACCTAGGAACATCCTCCCTTATACGTCACCTGGAGCACATTCATCAGAAGTCATTGACAAGTTCAAAAACTTTGGGTGACAGCGGAAGCAGTCCACTGACAATTAAATCCCTTCTTCCTCTTGTTCCCAAGCTCCCAGTGCAAACCACACCACCAACTCCCTCAGTGTCAATTTCCTCCTTAGACAGGAATGCCAATAGTCCTGCAGGCCATGTCACTGGCAAGTCTGACGAGTCTTCTCCTGACTGGGATTCCTCCGATGGATCCTTGAGTGTAACGCCTACTGCTGCTGGCGCTGCTGTTGTTGCTGCTGGGAGTCGATCATCATTTCAGAGGGGAAGGCGGATGACCACTTGTACTATTTCCAGTAAGCAATTGACTGTCTAACAGTCCTTTGCGAGGAAGATGAAATAGCACAGCAGTCATCCTGTTGCAAAGCGGATAACTCAGGCCTTGGCAGCTGTGTTGGTGTTAGACGTGCATCCGGTATCCGCTGTTAGTTCACAGGGACTTAGAGAATTTCTTGAGGTAGTGTGTCCCTGGTACCAAATGCCACCTAGGTACCACTTCTCTAGGCAGTTGATGCCGAGAATGTACACAGATGTCAGAAAAAGAGTCACCAGTGTCCTAAAAAAGCAATTGTACCCATTGTCCACTTAAGCACGGATGTGGACAAGTGGAGCAGGGCAGACTCAGGACTATATGACTGTGACAGCCCACTGGGTAGATGTATTGCCTCCCGCAGCAACAACAGCAGCGGCAGCACCAGTAGCAGCATCTCGCAAATGCCAACTCGTTCCTAGGCAGCCTACGCTTTGTATCACCGCTTTCCATAAAAAGCACACAGCTGACAACCTCTTACGGAAACTGAGGAACATCATCGCAGATTGGCTTACCCCAATTGGATCTCCTGGGGATTTGTGACATCGGACAATGCCAACAATATTGTGTGTGCATTACATGTGGGCAAATTCCAGCACGTCCCATGTTTTGCACATACATTGAATTTGGTGGTGCAGAATTTTTTTAAAAATGACAGGGGCGTGCAAGAGATGCTGTCGGTGGCCCATAGAATTGAGGGCCAATTTCGGCATTCAGCCACCGCGTGCCGAAGACTGGAGCACCAGCAAACACTACTGAACGTGCCCCGCCATCAGCTGAAGCAAGAGGTGGTAACGAGGTGGAATTCAACCCTCTATATGCTTCAGAGGATGGAGGAGCAGCAAACGGCCATTCAAGCCTATACATCTGCCTACAATATAGGCAAAGGAGGGGGAATGCACCTGACTCAAGCGCAGTGGAGAATGATTTCAACGTTGTGCAAGGTTCTGCAACCCTTTGAACTTGCCACACGTGAAGTCAGTTCAGACATTGCCAGCCTGAGTCAGGTCATTCCCCTCATCAGGCTTTTGCCGAAGCAGCTGGAGAGATTGAAGGAGGAGCTAAAACAGAGCGATTCCGCTAGGCATGTGAGACTTGTGGATGGAGTTCTTCATTCGCTTAACCAGGATTCACGGGTGGTCAATCTGTTGAAATCAGAGCACTACATTTTAGTCACCTTGCTTGATCCTAGGTTTAAAGCCCTTGTTGTATCTCTTTCCGGCAGACACAAGTCTGCACATGTTCAAAGACCTGCTGGTGAGACACTTGTCAAGTCAAGCGGAACGTGACCCGCCAACAGCTCCTCCTTCATTTTCTCCCGCCACTGGAGCTGCCAGGAAAAGGATCAGATTTCCAAAACCACCCGCTGGCGGTGATGCAGGGCAGTCAGGAGCAAAAGCTGACATCTGGTCCGGACTGAAGGACCTGCCAACAATTACTGACATGTCGTCTTCTGTCACTGCATATGATTCTGTCACCATTGAAAGAATGGTGGAGGATTATATGAGTGACAGCATCCGAGTAGGTACATCAGACAGTCTGTACATATACTGGCAGGAAAAAGAGGCAATTTGGAGGCCCTTGCACAAACTGGATTTATTTTACCTAAGTTGCCCCCCCTCCAGTGTGTACTCCGAAAGAGTGTTTAGTGCAGCCGGTCACCTTATCAGCGATCGGCGTACGAGGTTACTTCCACGAAATGTGGAGAAGATGATGTTCATCAAATGAAGTATAATCAATTCCTCCATGGAGACATTTACCAGCAATTGCCTCCAGAAAGTGCACAGGGACCTGTGATGGTGGATTCCAGTGGGGACGAATTAATATTCTGTGAGGAGGGGGATGTACACAGTGAAAGGGGTTAGGAATCGGACGATGATGATGAGGTCGACATCTTGCCTCTGTAGAGCCAGTTTGAGCAAGGAGAGATTGATTGCTTCTTTTTTTGGTGGGGGCCCAAACCAACCAGTCATTTCAGCAACAGTCGTGTGAGCAGACCCTGTGGCTGAAATGATGGGTTTGTTAAAGTGTGCATGTCCTGTTTATACAACATAAGGGTGGGTGGGAGGGCCCAAGGACAATTCCATCTTGCACCTCTTTTTTTATTTATCTTTTCATCATGTTCTGTTTGGGGACTATTTTTTTAAGTACCATCCTGTCTGACACTGCAGTGCCACTCCTAGATGGGCCAGGTGTTTGTGCCGGCCACTTGGGTTGCTTAGCTTAGCCATTCAGCTACCTTGGTGCACCTCTTTTTTTCTTTGCATCATGTGCTGTTTGGGGACTATTTTTGTAAGTGCTATCCTATCTGACACTACAGTGCCACTCCTAGATGGGCCAGGTGTTTGTGCCGCCCATTTGGGTCGCTTAGCTTAGTCATCCAGTGACCTTGGTGCAAATTTTACGACTAAAAATAATATTGTGAGGTGTGAGGTGTTCAGAATAGACTGGAAATGAGCGGAATTATGGTTATTGAGGTTAATAATACTATGGGATCAAAATGACCCCCAAATTCTATGATTTAAGCTGTTTTTGAGGGTTTTTTAAAAAAAAAACACCTGAATCCGACAAAAAAATTTCAGGGAGGTTTTGCCAAAAAGCGTCCGAATCCAAAACATGGCCATGGAACGGAATCCAAAACCAAAACACAAAACCCGAAAAAAATTTCCAGTTCACATCTCTAGTCTATATACAGATGTATCCTCCGTTGTTGTTGATCCCACTGTGACTAGGCACGCCCACCTGGGCGTACCTAGTCGCTGAGATCATCTCCATCTGGACCGGCACACGCACCCAGACAGAGACGCGTATAATGAGAAGCATCTCCATGCACTCCCAGTGTGACTAGACGGATGGAGCGACTAGTCACGCCGGGAGTGCACGCCTGCACCTCAGCCAGCAAAGATAACACTGGCTCCATCTGTATGTATATAGATTTTTTTGCAGCTTGAAGCCTGGTTCGAACTGTGTGGAATCACAGGGCTTATATATGCACATGAACAGAATGTACTAGGGTAAAGTGCATCAAACAGTACAAACAATAGATCTACAGTATATATAGTTTTTCTTTTTTTTTTACTTGCAGCTCGCACTAAACAGTGCAAACAAAAAAACAATGTCTCACTGTGAGTCACACAGTACACAATTTAGTACTGCTTGTGAACAGCCACTTTAGCTGGACACAGTACAGCCAATTTACAGCAGAGTACAGCACAGCATACAGCAGCATGCCCTCTATACACTAACTATATACAAAGCACAGCTACTTGTAAGTCTGAAGTTTGACACAGCACAGTCAATACAGCAGAGTACAGTGCAGAATATAGAAGCAGTCTTGAGATTGAAATGGTGCCGAGTCCAAGCCACAGCTCCTTATATTCAATCCAAAACTCACAAAAATCTGATGCCAGAAGAATGATGTTTTGCTTCAGAGTGGAATCTGAGTCTGGTGGGAAAACCCGAGTCGCGGCTCTGGAAGACTTGTATCCAAAAAGTCTGGAGTAGCTTAGATTCCAAGGAATCCGAACTTCTCATCTCTACTAAGAAACTGCCACACAGCAGTGGCAGAAATAAAAAGTTCTGCAAAATGTAATTGTCCTTGGGCTTTCCCATCCAACCTTATGTTGGATATTAAAAATTACATGCATAGTTTAGCAGACAAAGCATTTCAGCGGTATGGACTGACGCTTTTGTGGATGAAGTGCTTAGTTTGTTTAGGGTGCCCGCAAAAAGTTTTTGGAAGGACTACCTCTGATCACTAATGAGGAGGAGGATGATGAGGGTGTTAATAACATTAGAATCTTGTAAAATAAATTTCATGAACTCGCCACAAATTATGTGACATGGAGGAGGTCCCTAGATGGTTCTCGTCTCTACCTCTACTAACTTTGGCCTTGCAACTAGAGCAGATGCCTTTGCAAATGTCAGGATTAGGGAAAAAATAATTCCACACCCCAGAGGTGACTTTTTGGTCTTATGCCCAAAATGGTATAATAATGGCTTTCTTTTAATCCCAGGCAAGAATTGCAGCCACTAGTGCCTGACTTACACATGCAAAATCATCAACATTACCATCCTCAGTGTCAGATAGCAGTAATACACACATATCCCCTCATTTTGTTCCTCTTCCACACAAGCATCATCAATTTCTATTATGTCCTCATCATCATCTTTACTTGTACTGCTCCCCACATATGCAGATGGTTTAGAAATGGTGCAAGGAGGCAAAAGATGCTTTTCTATGAGCATAGTGTGAGAAATGTCAGACTCACATATAGCTCATGTGGACACCCCTAGACTCTCCTCATGGATGTGTGATGGTTATGAACACACAGGCCCTCATTCAGCAGTGATTGCATTTGCATATCTGTACACATGCAGCTTTGCAAATGCAATCATTAAAAATGCAAATGTAGAAGGAGGTGTTAAACACCTTCTTGCTGTATTTGCGATCTCAGTGCTGCGACCACAGTTGCAGCCTGTGATTAACATTGTGACAGATGGTTGCAATGTTCCCCATAAACGGCCAGATAAGTAAGCCTCAACTTATGAAAGCTGGCCATCGCAGGGTGCCTTGCAAAGCCAAGAAATCTGTATCTTTAGAAGCAGACCTTGGCCTCACCACTTCCAGAAAATGGTGTAACACTCCCCCATTTCTGGCAACGCTGGCCATCCCTCCCCTGAATGTCTCTGTCTGTCAATCAGAGAAAGCCTTACAGAGGGATGCCTGTGATCATGCAGAACCCATTCTGCACATGCACAGAATGGGTTCTGTACCTGTGCAGTTTCCTGATAATAGCACTCAGTTTCTTCTACTGCCTTAGTGGTTTTCATTTTTTTACACCTTTTGTAGACCCAAGAGGCAGAAGAAGATGCCCCAAAACAGACTTGCATTCTAAGCAGAGTACAGACTTGTATGGCATAGGTAAGAAACACTACATAACACTTACATTTTATTAGGAATTATTAAATGAGCTGTTTAATCAAAATATAGAACACAGATCATTTTTTGTGCAATTGTATAGAAACTTAAATTACAGTAAAAAAAAAAAGATAACCTTTATTTGCTGGATTGCATTTTTACCCCTTTGTCAACAAGGTCACAGGGAAATAACACAAGCTAGGAATTCATTTGAAGGTAAACACAGAGGTGAAGGAACTGATACTGTCATTTTCTCAGAAATATTGTGAATCAATTTGGACGAAGCCTGATGACTAATGAGCTGAATTAGGTCACTCTGCAAATCCCCAGGACGGAGAACATAGAACAAAGATGTAGCAAGATAAAGGTAATGATGAACTGATTGTGATCACACATGGAAGCAACCTCATCAAAATTGATTACAAAATATTTTGCAGAGTTCAAATCAGCAAGTTTTGTATTTTGCAATATTTGATGAAACCTCGGTAGACAGTAGACAGTACTGTACATTATTATTATTATTATTATTATTCAACATTTTTAACAGCTTATACGGATTTGTACAATTTATTAGACACACACACACACACACACACACACACACACAATTCTTATTTACAATACTACAATAGCTAATGTTTAATATGGATTCCTTCATAGCAAAATCTCAAAATCTATAAATCAAGGACATAAATACAATAGATGTAGCAATTTGGATGTTAGAACCAAGGCTACAATAGATCCTGAATGTAGAAAATATGTCATATACTGTAAATGCTTAATGTTCTAACAAAAAAAAGTTAAGCCATACAGCTTTCCTTTCTGTAGATATACTGTAGATTGAGATGTGACATATATACTATATTTATGCTGAAGCTATGTGTAAAGGATTTGTTTCTTGTCACGGTAATTGGTTTTTAAATGATGGGCATTCAGTATTGATTAAATTATTTTTAGATGATTTGATGCTGATAACCCTGATACCTTTGGTGATGGGTTCTGTAAGTTTCAAATGGATCATGCAGGATTAAGAACATAGCAACAGTATACAGAAAATAACTGTTTTAAAGCAGCAATCCCATGTAGATTTTTTGGAATAGCAAGTTAAGTACCTTTTCAGCATGCATCTGTCATTTACCTTATACAGTATGTCCTCCTATTAATCATTATCTGCTTTTCAAAAACTCTCTGGCGACAAGCCAAGTATAGCTGCCAGTCCCACGCACAGAGCCTTTGCTGGAAAGCATTTGTTCACATGACTTCCAAGTCAGGGTCTCTCACTGTGTACTGCCAGAATTGCAGCTTTTGGAGATCTGTTTTATCCTGCCTCTTATAAGTACTATACAGTATATTATTATCATTTTGATTGCATATAATCATGTTTTGTTTTTACATAGTTATATATATTTGTGTATACATACTAACCATATAAATTATATGTGAGATACACACTGCTCCGTTCCCAATACCAGTGTGTTTACAGTATATATCTGTTGTTTGTAGTCTGGGTGTATACATTTTGATATACTGTAACTAGGTTTATACAGTGCCCATTACAATGCAACCTACTATAATAGTGTGATTTATACAGCAGAGATCATCCCAAACCTTCCCCTGGTTCTATGCATATGTGCATATAATATATACATTATATATATATATATATATATATATAAAAGGAAATGAGGCAGCGGCACTCCGTTGGTTGAAAAATCAAACGTGTAATGAATCAAATCATAACAAACAGTGGTCACGGAAAACCTGGTTTTCCGTGACCACTGTTTGTTATGATTTGATTCATTACACGTTTGATTTTTCAACCAACGGAGTGCCGCTGCCTCATTTCCTTCTGTTTGATGCATCATTTGCTGCGGAGGGCACCCGGATTCACAATACATATCAAGAGTGCCGGGCATTTCAGAACTATATATATATATATATATATATATATATATATATATATATATCAAATTTTATTGAATTGCGCTCTCACCATTTGAAGAATAAAAGTTCTTTATTTAATAGGCAAAATACTCACAGAAAACATAGCAGAAAGTGCATATGTGCAAATGTCGTCGTTTCGGTCCACTAAGGACCTTCCTCAGGATAGACAACTGTGCATCCTTGAAGTAGCTCAGCCAAAAGTAGACAGCTTTTGGCTGAGATGCTTCAAGGATGCACAGTTGTCTGTCCTGAGGAAGTTCCTTAGTGGACCGAAACGTCGACATTTGCACATATGCACTTTCTGCTATGTTTTCTGTGAGTATTTTGCCTATTAAATAAAGAACTTTTATTCTTCAAATGGCGAGTGCACAATTCAATAAAATTTGATATGGATGGATCGTTGATCTCTATTGGAGCACCCCGCTATTGACTTAAAGCTGTATGGAGTGCGAACATTACGTTTAATCTATCTATCTATCTATCTATCTATCTATCTATCTATCTATCTATCTATCTATCTATCTATCTATCTATCTATCTATCTATCCACTGCTCAAAGAAATAAACAACACATCCTAGATCTGAATGAATGAAATATTCTTATTAAATACTTTGTTCTTTACATAGTTGAATGTGCAGACATCAAAATCACACAAAAATTATCAATGGAAATCAAATTTATTAACCCATGGAGGTCTGGATTTGGAGTCACACTCAAAATGAAAGTGGAAAAACAAACTACAGGCTGATCCAACTTTGATGTAATGTCCTTAAAACAAGTAAAAATGAGGCTCAGTAGTGTGTGTGGCCTCCACGTGCCTGTATGACCTCCCTACAATGCCTGGGCATGCTCCTGATGAGGTAGCGGATGGTCTCCTGAGGGATCTCCTCCCAGACCTGGACTAAAGCATCCTGGAAAGTCCATGGTGCAATGTGGCGTTGGTGGATGCAGCGAGACATGATGTCCCAGATGTGCTCAATTGGATTCAGGTCTGGGGAATGGGCGAGCGAGTCCATAGCATCAATGCCTTCGTCTTGCAGGAACTGCTGACACACTCCAGCCACATGAGGTCTAGCATTGTCTTGCATTAGGAGGAACCCAGGGCCAACCGCACCAGCATATGGTCTCACAAGGGGTCTGAGGATCTCATCTCGGTACCTAATGGCAGTCAGGCTACCTCTGGCGAGCACATGGAGGGCTGTGCAGCCCCCTAAAGAAATGCCAACCCACACCATTACTGACCCACTGCCAAACCGGTCATGCTGGAGGATGTTGCAGGCAGTAGAACATTCTGCTTGGCGTCTCCAGACTCTGTCACGTCTGTCACATGTGCTCAGTGAGAACCTGCTTTCATCTGTGAAGAGCACAGGGCGCCAGTGGCAAATTTGCCAATCTTGGTGTTCTCTGGCAAATGCTAAACGTCCTGCATGGTGTTGGGCTGTAAGCACAACCCCCACCTGTGGACGTCGGGCCCTCATACCACCCTCAGGGAGTCTGTTTCTGATCATTTGAGTAGACACATGCACATTTGTGGCTTGCTGGAGGTCGTTTTACAGGGCTCTGGCAGTGCTCCTCCTGTTCCTCCTTGCACAAAGGCGGAGGTAGCGGTCTTGCTGCTTGGTTGATGCCCTCCTACGGCCTCCTCCACATCTCCTGATGTACTGGCCTGTCTCCTGGTAGCGCCTCCGGACAGCTCTGTGTCTGTCAGCTCTGGACACTATGCTGACAGACACAGCAAACCTTCTTGCCACAGCTCGCATTGATGTGCCATCCTGGATGAGCTGCACTACCTGAGCCACTTGTGTGGGTTGTAGACTCCGTCTCATGCTACCACTAGAGTGAAAGCACTGCCAGCTTTCAAAAGTGACCAAAACATCAGCCAGAAAGCATAGGAGCTGAGAAGTGGTCTGTGGTCACCACCTGCAGAACTACTCCTTTTTTGGGGGTGTCTTGCTAATTGCCTATAATTTCCACCTGTTGTCTATTCCATTTGCACAACAGCATGTGAAATTGATTGTCAATCAGTGTTGCTTCCTAAGTGGACAGTTTGATTTCACAGAAGTGTGATTGACTTGGAGTTACATTGTGTTGTTTAAGTGTTCCCTTTATTTTTTTGAGCATTGCATATATATATATATATATATATATATGAGAAAAAGGGGGGGATGAGGGATATATAGCAACCATGGTGTCTGTGCAACAAGTATAAAATTGCCAATTCTATTCAATTAAAAGGTATTTATTAACGTACCGTTATACATAAAAGAAACATATTTAACAAAAATATAAAAAATGGGACAATAATAAAAACACAACTGAACTAAAAGCACTTAAAATGAATTGTATAAAACTACAATAAAAACAAGTATTAAGGTTTTTTCCTTATCTTAAATGAGGTAGGTGAAGGTTTGTAACGCGTTTCGTCTGATTAGACTTCTTCAAGGGGTAGGGATACAATGGACCTACAAGTCTATTTATAGCCAATATAGCATGGTGGGAGGGTCCTAGCTTCACAGGGAGTCATGTGATACAATGATATGCTAAGTACATCCAATCTATTACATAGTGCAGTCTAAAAGGTGTCAAGTTAATGGGAGCTGCTAATCAGTAAAAACGAGTGAGTTACAAAGTTTTAAAAGAGGTTAAAAGTGTTGAAATCCGTATTTTGCATTACAATCGCGGCACTTCCGCCACACTTCCGGTGACGGAAGACGCAAAACGTCACTTCCGCCCCACTTCCGCTGCCGTCTGCGCATGCGCCCGCGGCGGCGCGATGTGGTTGTATAGTCCTCTGTACATCCTCCTAGTGTCTGTGATCCAGGGGGAAAGATGAGAGTCTCTTATTATGTCTTTTCCCGGCGGCCATATTTGATAGGACTTTGTCCATAGGTTTTCAGGCTGCGGTGGCCATTTTCTAGTGTGTCATATATATCATTGCTATATAAATTTGGGGGGATGGAGTGTCTACATTTCTTCTTCATTCCTGTGGCTGTATCACATTATTAAATCACTTTTAATCAACCAATGACTACTTTTGTTTCTTTCAGAAATGTATTTCAGGTTAATTTACCAAGGTTGTCTTCAGTAAAGGGGGCTCATGTGCAGTCTTCGTGTGAGCCCCACCCTCCCATAGGCCACTGCCATTTCTGCTTTGCATACTTTTAATTATTGTGTACCGTGTTAAAAGCCTCTGTGGTCATGTGAGTGCAGAAGTGGGCAAAGGAGCGGAGGATTTCACACTGCACAAGCTGACTAGGCTCAGAGAGGCATTACAAAGCATCTCTGCTCATTACGTCATGTGCCATGTGACTGCAGTTGCCCTTTTCTGTCAAATGACACTGTGCAAACCTTGTAGAATGAAATATCATTAATGTCAGCCTAAATTAACAAACTAAGGAAAAATGTTTATTAACACTCTTATTCATCAAGCCTGCCACAACTAATTATTTTCATGGGATTTTAAGTTAACTACTTGTATCAGAAAATAACCCTTTGCTAGTGCACTGTCATGCTCACCTACTTGCTCTATGGCCTATGGAGCTACAGTATGTAGGAATGCACACATTGCAGCAGCAAGCACAATGAAGGATTGCCCAGACCATCACATCTTTTTTTCACACTGATTTACTGTAACTAGAAGTTAAAAATATCCTGCCAGGGTCATACTTCTCTTACAACAGGATTACAGCTGACACTCACAGACAATGGAATTAGTTTCATTTTTTTTGTTACTGTATTACCCAATAAGTCATAAGCTTTTCACTTAAAAAGCCAGTTTGACAGATTAACTCTTACTCCACATGTTTATTTGAAAATAATCAGCTCAGTGGGTCATTCAGTCACATACAGTAATATAGTTAATTACAGCTCTACTCATTGAAAAGTCAAACCCTACTACTGTATTATGGATTTAGGTGAATAACATCTACTGTTGAGTCACCATGGGGTCTATTTACTAAGCCTTGGAGAGCGATAAAGCTGACGGAGATAAAGTACCAGCCAACTAGCTCCTAACTGTCCTTTTTTCCAAACTCAACCTGTAACATGGCAGTTATGAGCTGATTGACTGGTACTTTTGGGTCTTTTTACTAAGCCTTGGATGGAGATAAAGTGGACAGAGATAAAATACCAGCCAATCAGCTCCTAACTGCCATGTCACAGGCTGGGTTTGAAAAATGACAGGAGCTGATGGGCTAGTACTTTATCTCCATCCAAGGCTTAGTAAATAGACCACTTTCTCTCTCTCTCTCTCTCTCTCTCTCTCTCTCTCTCTCTCTCTCTCTCTCAGGCTTAGTAAATAGACCCAAGTTCACCATCAAGCACAGTAATATATGTTGCAAGGGCTGTCTGGCAACTTTCAGACTGGGAGGCAAACACAAGCAAGTGTCCCTTGCTCATTGCAATTCAAAAATGAGTGTAGCAAGCACCCTGTTACGGTATGGTCTATCTGATTTGGGTGTGTCTTAAATAGGCAATGATATATAAGAAAAAAATGTTATGTCAAAAAGCTACTGTATAAACAAATATAACACATATTTAAAATAATATTGATAAAACTTTGAATATAACAAGACATACTGTAGCTTAAATAAACGCATACTATATATAGACAATGGGGGACTAGAGCATGAAGGGCCCACCAGGGGAATGCAGTGGTAAGGACCCATGCTTATTGCCAATTAACAGGGCATTTGCCCAGCCTCCACAGGGGCTTGGTGAACCATTAGAGACCTTGTAACTGACCATATAATAGAGCAACAACAATGTATAATTTGAGTGCTCAGTCTGGAACCTGACATTAGAGGAAGTGGTGGGGCCCACCAGGGAATTCCCCTGTACCCCTGTGGGCCAGGTTGACCCTGCATATACATACTGTAATGCAGTATATAATAGACTGAGATAGAATGTTTATACTGAAACAGCTGTTTTGTTCTTATAATTGGCAGTGAAGAACAGTTCCAATATGTCTCTTACACATGGGCCTAGTTATCAATTAATAATTAGGTTTTTCAGGGGGTACCTGCAAATAATAAATATCCCCTGGACATATCTATGGGGGTACCACTGCATAATGTGAAACCTATTGGAGCTGCTATAATGTGAGAATTACCAAGTGTATTCTGGAGTATCTTAAGACAGTGTTAGCAATTGTAGCCAATGGGCTACATATCACAGAATTTACTGGGAGAGGGTTCCTCTGGATCCTCCCCAGTAACAGACACAATAATGGTCATTCCGAGTTGATCGCTCGTTATTTTTTTCCCGCAATGGAGCGATTAGTCGCTAATGCACATGCGCAATGTCCGCAGTGCGACTGCGCCAAGTAAATTTGCTATGCAGTTAGGTATTTTACTTACGGCATTACAAGGTTTTTTCTTCGTTCTGGTGATCGTAATGTGATTGACAGGAAGTGGGTGTTTCTGGGCGGAAACATGCCGTTTTATGGGAGTGTTTGAAAAAACGCTACCGTTTCTGGGAAAAACGCGGGAGTGGCTGGAGAAACGGAGGAGTGTCTGGGTGAACGCTGGGTGTGTTTGTGACGTCAAACCAGGAACAACAAGCACTGAACTGATCGCACTGGAAGAGTAAGTCTCGAGCTACTCAGAAACTGCACAGAGAAGTCTTTTCGCAATATTGTGAATCTTTCGTTCGCAATTTTGATAAGCTAAGATTCACTCCCAGTAGGCGGCGGCTTAGCGTGTGCAAAGCTGCTAAAAGCAGCTTGCGAGCGAACAACTCGGAATGAGGGCCACTGTGTGATTACTGCATGATGTGCAGAAGGTCATGCTGCATAAAGTAAAGTGATCCTGGATGTGATCACTTTACACATCGCAGGAACAGGCTACTATCAGAGCCCCTCTCCCTTGATGTGATTTTTAATTCATCTGGGAGGTAAAGAATTTGTGATTGCTGTGATTAGGAGTGGGGGGCTTTCTGTGATTGACTGACCTGGCTTCTCCCTATCTGATTGTGTCACTTCTGTTACCCTGAATCAATCCTGCCTGAGGTAATGTGGGTGCAAGGGGTTCTGGGTAGCTTAGTTACAGTATCCCCTTCTACACCTCTGTCACCTCTCTCTCCTCCCCCCTTCCTCCTCTCTCCTCACCTCTCTTTCTATCTCCCTTTTGTCCTCACCCCTTTCTTTTTCTCTCTCTCTCTTTCTCTCATCCTCACCTATCTCACTGTATGTCTCTTTAACCCTCATCTCCCCTCGATCCCTTTTGTCCACCCCTCTCTCTCTTTTGTCCTCACCCCATATCTCTTTTGTACGTCCCCTCTCTCTTATTCCCTTCCCATCTCTCTCTCTTGTCCTCACCCCTCCATCTCTCTTTCACTTTATCTTTTTCCTCACCTCTCTCTTGTTTTCACCCTCTCTATCTCTCTCTCATGTCCTCACCCCTCTCTCTCTCATCATAGCGCACAGCATTCTGAGTGTGACCGTGGGGAAGAGAAGTCTGAGGAGAAGCAGGACAGGGTTGGGTGCAGGTGCGTGGTACAACACACGGCTGCTTGCCAACAAGCACCCAGTTTGCAGCCTGCCTGCCTGAACCCATCACCCACGCAGTCCTGGATCCCTGCCCCAGCTGCAGCATCAGCACTGCAGGGAGAGTGCTGCCCCCTGGGCAGGGAGAGTACAGGTGTATACATGTCATGGCTGACTGTATGTGTCTCTCTCTCTCTTCTCTCTCTCTCCCTCAGGGCCTTCTTAACAGCAGTGCAGGTCCCTTGGCAAAGAAATGCACTGGGGCACATACCCATTCTCCAGCGATAGGGGTGGGGGTGCTATCAGCGTCAGCTTTGATGTTCAGTGGGCGGTAGGGGGTGTTTTATATTCTGCTCGGCATGTAGGACCTGGAGCAGTAATTTCTGCTAATTACTCCTTTACGGCAGAGATGGTAGGAGATGGGCAGGAAGGGAGAACAATAAACTGCAGAATGAGGCATTGGGCTGAATGAAGGGGCCCTGGTACATGACTTCCAGGGTGGTAGGGGGTGTTTAATATGCAGGGGAGTGCTGGATAGTGGAGTGGGCTTAAAATTCATAATTTTCCGGTGGGAGGGCAGCTTGCTTGATTGGAGAGATCTACAGTTCCTGGAAATAGATTTATTTGCTTTGGGATAAAAAACTAGAGAGTCGGGGCGTGGCCTAGCTGGCATCAAGGGAGGTCAGGATCTTGCAGAGCTCCAGCCAGCAATCTTTTAAAAAGAACCCCCTGGCCCAGATTTGAGGGCATCTATATAACTATACAGACCCCTAAGCCCTGCTAAGCCACCTTACATTCAGAGGTTGAGGCTGCGGAATCGGGGGGGCCCTGCGCTGCCCCCTGCGGATTGCGGCCTACCTCTGTCCCTGAAGCCGGGGCCTCGATTTTGGAGTGAAGACGGGGAGCCACCGGGCCCGGAGCGGCGGTTGCACAGGCATTTTCCTCCACCTGATCAGCTATCTGGAGGTCGGACACCCTGCACAGCAAACCCCTAAAGCCCCACCAAGGACCGGGGACCGGGCGGCCTGCGGGAGACAGCGGCCGGGACACATAGAACGGGCGGCCGGCGGCCATCTTGGGGTTGGCACCGCCTGAAACTCCATCTTCTGCGCTGCCTCGCCGATCCCCGGCCTCTACGGGCGCCTGACATCCGCCACCCACCTCACATGCCCCCGTTTGATAGCTCCCCCACCCCGCTGACGAGAGATAAAGGCCGGGAGAGCTCCGGAGGGACCTGGTCTCATCGATTGGCGGCGGCCATCTTGAGGTTGGCATGGCACCCATCCTGCTTCATAGCTGGAGATAGGCTGTAACAGGAGCTCCCTCTGGTGGTTGCTTCTGGATTTGCAGCTGCTATACATTTATTCCTATAATCCTGCCTGTCCACAGGTCTCCTATCTGACAACCGGAGGGGAATCATCATTGTATATCATCTTGCAATAACCGATGTGATACCTCAACTACCCTGTCGTAATCTGCTGTGTCCTGTAGACTCACTGAAGTGGATGTCTAGCTCTTACCACGTCACCTCAAGCCTTTCGACATATACATCACGCGGCTGTGACATTCCGGAGTGTCACATGGTGACACCGCTAACACGTTACTTCTTGTGAATCAGCCCCGTAACGACCTGACATGCCGGCTATCTTCATAGCAATGTAACTTTCCAAGATCTCCCCTACGCTGATGTGACCCTCATTGAATCACTCTCTGCGCCCTACTTTATCTCTATTTTACATATCTATCTCTGCGACCTCATATGGAAAAGTTCCTGGTGTCCACTCCAATGTCCTCAACTAGTCTTATCTCAGGCACACGCGAGGACACGTCCCACAGAAATTCTTCTGACTCCGATTGCTCCACCACCCGTTCCCGTTCCCAAAGAAAACGTACTAACACTACGACTACTAAACAGCCTAAGATGAAACCCACTGACATTGCTGCGGTTCTCGGACCTCTCCTAGACAAAAAACTGGCGGGCATCAAAGAAGCCATTGACTCCACCTTAGCCCAGCTAACTCAACACAGTGGTCGCCTAGATGAAGTTGAACAGAGGGTCTCAACATTGGAGGACGACCTACAAGCCGCACAATCTACCATACAGTCCCAGACCGCAGAAATTAAAGGTCTTGCTGATAAACTAGATGACTTGGAGAATCGGAGCCGCACGGAATAACCTGAGGGTGGTGGGCATACCTGAGTCGATAAGGGGCCATGCACTGCTGGACCTTTTATCCAACTGGCTACCTGATAAATTAGGTATGGATCTTCAGGGCTCATCGTTAGCCATTGAAAGGGCACATAGGATCGGCCCTGAACGCAGAGACTCAGCCGGACGCCCTAGACCTGTTATCCTGCGGATTCTAAACTACGCGGATAAAGCCAAGCTTTTAGATCACTACCGCAAGTCAGAGAGTCTCCTCTATAAGGGTGAAAGGCTGCTTATCTTCCAGGACTTCTCCACCCATGTCGCCAACAAGCGCAGAGAGTTCGCTCCGATATGCAAGCGACTATTTGAAGATAACGTCAAGTTCTCACTATTATACCCTGCCCGTCTTCGGGTCTTTGTCAATGGGAAACCATGCTTTTTTGATGATCCGATGGCGGCAAAGGCCCATTTTGCACACCCTGACACTTGACTGTTCACCATTACTTAACGATTGCATATCTTTATACTTGTCTTGATTAACAGGTCACACAGTGTTCGGGATATGATATAGGCATGCTATTTGCGCATGCCGGAGGCTCCACCTCCCATTGTTTCATATTTGTTAGTTTAATGTTTTTGTCTGTTTGTTTGTTTGTTCGTTCTGCCTGCTGGGATAATGTGTCTCGATCCTCCATAGGTTGGCCCCTCCTTGCTCATTGGGACGGGGGGGGGCACCATTTCACCTATACGATTTTGATATTCTGCTTTCCATCTACGGGGGTAGGATAGCATAGCTACCCATGCTACCACTCAGACCTCAACTCCGGTGACAACCCCACTTTTAGATTTTAATATAGTTTCTTGGAATGTGGAGGGTCTCAACAGCCCCATTAAACGCAAGAAGGTGGCTGCCCACCTCTCTCGCTTGTCCCCCCAAGTCGTGTTCCTACAAGAAACACACTGGGTGCATGATTCCCCTGTGTCATTAAAAGCCCCCTGGATTGGGGAATGTATATCTGCTCCTTACACCAATAAAACCAGAGGGGTTGCCATCCTCTTTCATAGAAATCTCCAATTCTCCATCCGTAAAAAATATATTGACCCAGAGGGCAGATTTATCCTCCTAGATGTCTCAATTGACAATGTAATATACACCTTTTTGAATTTATATGCACCCACTGGATCTAACAATCTCTTCTTTGCAGATATCCTTCAGAGAGTTCTGTCCTGGGGCGGAAAAAATTTAATCCTAGGGGGAGATTTCAACACGGTCGTTGATCCATCCATGGACAGGTCGGGGGTGAGTACCAAAAAACCCGGATCCTCTTCTACTCTACTTTCCTCTCTTTGCTCTCAACTTACCTTACTAGATCCTTGGCGTACACACCATCCCCTTCAACGGGATTATTCTTTTTATTCACACCCACACTCTACTCACTCCCGCATTGACTATCTATTTCTGTCTAAACACCTCTTCTTTAAAGTCACCCACACCTCAATCAAGGACATCATTATTTCAGACCACGCTCCCATCACCCTGTCCCTACATTTATCCCTACCCCAGAACATTTCTAAATGTTGGAGATTCCCAGCATATCTCATACACTCAGAAGATTTCTTATTACATCTCAAACATTCCTGGCATAATTATACTACTGACAACCTAGATCAAGCATCTAACACTCCACTCTTTTGGGGGGCCTCTAAGGCAGTCCTTCGAGGCCATATTATTTTCTATGTTAATTCTAAGCGTAAGAAATTCAACACCAAATTGCAGGAACTTAGCGCGGCTCTCACACTCGCATATCGCACTTACAAACAATGCGACAATCCTACTCATAGAGAAACGTACCTCATGGCAAAACAAATTTATGATACCTTTCTCACCGAACAGGCCCAGATCAGCTATGATTACGGCAGAAATAGATTCCATAGGTGGGGAAACAAGTCTGGAAGACTATTGGCCAACTTGGTTAGGGGGCCCCGAAACAAAACATGGGTTAACTCGTTGCACAGCTCTGGAGGTGTTCTTTCTGATCCCACTGACATTTGCTCGGCCTTTATGAGATTCTGTAAATCCTTATATACTGCCGACATTGATAACGCAACTGATGGTCAGCTATTCCTGGTTGAGGCGCAGTTACCAAGGCTGGAAATGGAGGAAAGAGACTCGCTAGATGCTCCCATAACTGATGATGAGGTACGGGCCACCATTAAGTCCTTACCCAATGGAAAGAGCCCTGGCCCTGACGGCTTCAGTGCCGAATTTTATAAGATGCTGGATGCCGATATACTCCCTACATTAACACGATTATATAACCACATCCTAACAACAGGAGAGACTCCCCTTCGTTTTAACGAAGCCAAGCTTATAGTACTCGCAAAACCGGGTAAAGATCCTGCCCAAGTAGGGTCATATCGCCCCATTTCACTCCTCAATCAGGACTTTAAAATATTGACCAAAATCATAGCTAATAGGTTGCAAGCCTACCTACCCTGCCTTATCTCACCCGCGCAGATGGGGTTTGTCAAGGGTAGACAATCCACACGAGGAGTGCGGGCGGCCCTGACTGCGATATCTCATACCCGCTTCAATCAGGCCAAAAACAACATCATTGTGAATCTGGACGCAGAGAAGGCGTTTGATAAAATTGCCTGGCCTCACCTATCCCGAGTACTCGCCCACCAGGGATTCGGCGCAGCGTTTTGCAACTTGGTACAGACCTTGTACAATAACCCAGTGGCACAGGTCTTAGTCAACAATGTGACATCTCCACCCTTCACGTTGAAAAGAGGCACTAGACAAGGATGCCCCTTATCCCCCCTCCTTTTTGATCTAGCACTAGAACCTCTTATACGCCACATTCTGCAACACCAAAACTATGGGGGCATCGAGGTGGGTACACAGGAATTACGGGTGGTGGCATTCGCGGATGACCTCCTCCTTTTTATGTCAGACCCTCACCGTACGATCCCACAGCTGATTACTGTGATTGATCGTTTCTCCTCTTTTGCAGGGTTTTCCATTAATTACAGTAAGTCGGAGGCACTAGCCATATACGGACAGGCGAGATTAGGTTGGGGGACTACTTTTCCCTTTAAATGGGCGAATACACATATTACCTATCTAGGCGTTGCACTCCCTACCCACCCCTGCCACCTGTATAGGCTTAATATCACCCCGGTCCTCCATAAGATTAGAACCGAACTTGGTCTCTGGCAATCCCTCCCCCTTAACATGCTAGGGAGATGTAACCTATTTAAGATGGCCAGCTTCCCAAAACTCCTTTATGTTCTACAGATGACCCCCCTTCTATTATCCAAGTCTGATATATCTTCTCTGAATACCTCTATCTCCAGATACATCTGGGCTGGCAAACGTCCAAGGATTAGCATGAAAAAATTGTCCCAGACGGTACCCAGAGGAGGAATCAATCTACCTGATGTTAAACAATACAATCTTGCGTGCCTCCTCCGTATTGCTATGGACTGGCTTGGAGACAATAATTACTACACGGACTCCAGCCTAGACTCTCAACTTTGCGCCCCCTTATCTCTCAGTTATCTTCTTCATGCCAAACCCTCCAAGTTGGCGCTACATATCACCACTAATTCATTACTACTCCCCATAATACAGGCGTGGCAAATGGCGAGGAAATCTCTCAAACTTCAACACCTGTACTCACTCTCGATGCCCCTTATAGGCAACCTGGAGTTTCAGGAAGGAGAGGCTCTGCAACCCTTCATTGCCTGGCACTCTCTTGGTATCCGCAACCTACGCAACTTGCTTAATACCTCCCGTGTCCCGCTGTCTTTCGCGGAGGCGCGAGAAAAATATGGCCTGCCCCCTCACCACGAGTTTGCCTACTTCCAGGCAATACATTATCTTAAAAATGTACTTTCTAAACTGACGGGGAGTGACTTTCTTAACTCTCTAGATACATTACTCCAATCAACATGCTACTCTATATCAACCATCTATACACGTATTCGTCATGAACTCATCCCTGACACGGACCTTCCAGAGCTGTCCCAATGGTCCTCCCACATTTCAACGGTAACCCCTGAATCCCTCCTAAATCACTTTCAACTCACCCTAAAACTTATCCCTGCAAGCTCCTATCAAGAGATGGCCTATAAAATGCTCCATAGGGCATACATCTCACCTAAACGCCGATTCTTGATGGGCATCTCAGAAGACAGCAAATGCACTAAATGCTCAATGGAGGGGGCCGACCTCTTCCATTGCTTCTGGGACTGCGCTCTGGTATCACAGTTTTGGCATGAGGTACATCATTATGGAACTACGTCCTTAGGCATATCCTTTAGTTGCACTGTTTCTTGGGCATTGTTTGGGTGTTTGACTTACCAGCCAGACATCCCCAGGTCTAACAAAAAACTACTTATGATATTATCTGCGGCTGGCAGGAAGGCAATCCTACAACAATGGATCCACAACATACCCCCTAATCTTTCGATGGTGACCTCTAGATTATTTTTTCTATTCACCATGGACTGGCTGGAGGCCTCTATCCATAAGGAGAGGCTCACCCCTGCCTTGTTCCAATGCTGGGACACATACATTTTGACACTCCCCCTACACACTAAACAAGCCATTGACAAATGCTTTCAATCTACCTCATGGTACCTCCTCCACACTTTAGCCCAACCTAACCCCTTGAACATCTGATCTACCCTCTCTCCTTTCCTTTTTCCGGATCCCTCCTCCGCTCCGTTCTATTTTCAATCGTCACCGGGTTGACTAGAAATATGGACCCTCGATATTGGAAGATTGCTTTGTGGATGGATCAACGGCCCGTGTCCCATAGTAGGCATTACATGTTAGTTTTTTTTTTTTTATGTTTTAGGTGTTATTATGTATATGTTTAGGGAATTCAAAATACTCTGTCCATATTGGCGGAGAACTGATGTTTAAACCACCCCTTTCCATATACAGTCTGTGCCGCTTGGAGAAATAAAGCATATTCTCAATTCCCTGATATCCTTAGTTATACATAAGTTACCTTTCTTGGAAGGGTATGAAGGTTTTATGTGGAGAAAAGTTTGAAAATACGTTTTGATCTCTACCAAGTTTTATATGAGACTGAATAATCTGTATCTTCCTGTCTTTTGCCTAGAGGCTTATATATAGTGCATATTATGTTGTACAATGCTGACTGTATATTCCATTCGATGTCTCGAAATGCTGTTTATCTACTCTGTATGGTGTGAGATTATAATAAAAATAATTTGGAAAAAAAAAAAACTAGAGAGTCCAATCTTTCATGAGGTACTGGAGACTTGGGGATAAAAGTTCAGGCACCAAAGCAATCCACCAACAAAAATATTAAACTGCATACCAGGCGTGTGTAGCTAGAGCAGAGACCAGCTGCTGGAAGGCTGATATCTCTGGTTTTGGGCATAGTAGAGAAAAGCTGCCAGTGTGCTCCGAAAGGGGAGAGTACCAGCTTTTGAAGTAAACACTCAGAAAAACTCAGACAAAACCTGAGATATCTGACTGGGAAGAGCATGTAACAGGCTCGAATGGGGACCACTAGTTTGAAGTTGGATATCTTCGGTTCCCCAGAGCCATTTTTCAAAACCTGGTACCCCTGGAAAAAAGGTACCCTTAGCTATTAGCCTAGAGCCCTAATACTCCTGGGGCTCTTGGGAAACTATCCATTGAGCCCATACAAAAATATGGCCTACTCTCCCTGTCCTCTCTCTTTCTTGCCCTCCCCTCTCTCTCTCTCTTCTCCCCTCTCTCTTTTGTCCTCAACTCTCTTTTAATCTCATGCCCCCACCTCTTTCTTTCTTTCTAGTCCACCTCTTTCCTGCCCACCTCTACAAGAGTAGCAATCAGCTCAGGACCAGGAGGTACTGGTTGACAACATAAAACATTGATGAGTCTGACCTAGTGCAGTGGCCAGAGATGGCTTTCCTGGAGCTTGGTGCTGTATGCAGCTGTGTAGCCTGCAATCTTAGCCTGGCCAGACTTGCTGATTATGCTCACCTGATATTTTGTGAACTGTCAACTGAGCACATCATAAGGCAGTATTCTATATAATGATTTTCAGCATTGTAATGTAATTCTCTCCTTCTCACTCTCTCTCTCATGCCCTCACCTCTCTCTCTTGTTCTCACCTCACTGTTGTCCTCACCTCTCTCACTCTCCCTTGTCCTCACCTCTCTCTCACTCTTGTCCTCACACCTCACACCTCTTTCTCTCTTCTTTTCAGCTCTCTCTCTCTATCTTGTCCCTCTCTTGTCCTCCCCTCCCTCTCTCTATCTCTCTCGCCTGTCCTCCCATCTCTCTCTCTCTCTTTTGTCTGCACTTCCCTCTATCTTGTCCTCACTTTTCTCTCTATCGTCCTCACCTCTCTCTCTTGTGCATACCTCTCCCTCCCTCTCTATCTCTTGTTCTCACCTCCCTCTCTCATCTTCACCGCTCTCTCTCTTGTCCTCGCCTCTCACTCTCTCTCATTCCCACCTCTCTCTCTAGTCCTTACCTCTCTCTCTTCCCCACCTTTCTCTCTTTTGTTCTCACTTCTCTCACTCTCTCTTGTCTTCACATCTCTCTATCTCTCCCTCTTGTCCTCACCACTCTATCACTCTCTCTTTCTCTTATCCCACTCTCTTGTCCTCACCTCTCACTCTCTTGTTCCCACCTTTCTCTTGCCCTTCCCTCTCTCTCATCCCCACCTCTCTCTCTCTCTCTCTTGTCCCCACCTCTCTCACTCTTTCTCTCATGTCCCCACCTCTCTCTTTCTTGTCCACCTCAACAAGAGGAGCAGTCAGGTCAGGACCAGGAGGTGCTGGTGGACAGCATAATGGTGGACAGCATAAACCATTAATGAGTCTGACCTAGCGCAGTGGCGGAGATGGCTTCCCTGGAGCTTGGCACTGTATGTAGCTGTGTAGCCTGCATTCCTGGCTGGCCAGACTTGCTGGTTATGCTCACCTGATTTTTTGTGATCTGTCAACTGAGCACACCATAAGGCAGTATTCTATATAATGATTTTCAGCATTGTAATGAATGGTACCAATTAGAAAATGTATAATTATAGTAAAGTAATTGAATAGCGTGGGAAAGGTACATAAACCACCTCGTACAGCAATCACTCCAAAACCAGTAAGTTGTTTATGTCAACGGCTGATAGCAAGGTAAGAGATATTCTATTAGTAAGCCACAATCAATTCCCAAGGTGAAGTGATGTGGATGGGCAGTAGTTGTAGATACGTTGTAGATTTGAACACAGTCAGAAATCAACACCAGCTTACCACTAGGTGGCACTATAGACACAATTAACTGCTTCACTGCTTCTCCAACCAGGCTATAACCACACAGTAGATGATAAACAGCAGTTGGCAATGTAATGCAAAGAGCCTCAAGAAAAAACAATCATTGAACAGCCTCCCTGTTCAGTGGGTAATACGTGTTCCACATCAATGTAACGGATAAGCTGTCAGTGTTAATGTATTCATGAAAAGAGGTGTAATATAATGGTTGGAAATAGTTCAGGGATAATCCATCCAGCAAGTCAATGCAGACCACCCTACAGTCCCTGGTAGTAATCGGTGTATGATGTAGCGTGTCTCAGTTTGCATTAAAGGCACACTTCACCAGGCTTGTGTAGGGAGGTCAGTAGTATTGGGATATGAAGAGGGATAATGGAGTGGGGTAATGAGGGGTACGGGAAACACACTAGGAGGGAGCGGACCAAAGTATAGGGATAATGCAGGTATGGCAGAGTATGTTAGTAGAAGAAAAAGGGGGGTAAACAGACAATGTTAATACTTGGGGGAGAGAGAGCACGCCTTCGAGACAGGCACTCAAGAGCCGTAGTGGTGAAATACATGTAGGCTGTTTGTGTTGTGCCCTGTATGGGGACTCCAGGATTCCTCTCCCTGCTGTCACCAACGCAGTCCTCCTTGTCAGGATCAGATCACTCTGCGACTGCCAGACTCCAGTACAGGGCAGCATGGCACTGCGTCCAAAGGCTGCATTGGGGCTTCCCAGGGTCGGAGCGGTCTTTCAGAGTAAGGGCCGAGGTAGTAAGCGGCTTTGCTATTGCTGCAATCGATCCATAGCGTGTTCTCCATAAATGAGGTCTTTCTTCTCAGTCTCTGCAGGCAGGTGCGCAAGCTCCCACACACCAGCGACAGAGCGGTACTGAGTATCTTGTGGCTCTGCACCATCCAGGTACCCATCCCGGCTGCCTAGCTCATCACTGCATGGTGCGAACTCTCCCGCCACAGCTCCCCACTCCGGTTCCACATCAGCCACCCGCGGCTCCACAAAGGTCAGAGTGGACACAGGATTGGGGAAAATTCAGCTCTCAGATGATCAATGATAGCTCCCATCCTCCGCCGGCAGCGTGTACCGTATATCACAGGTTAAAGTGAGTTTGCGCCAATGCCATATTGGCGGTCATGCTGGCCGTCTCTTCTGATGGATGGACTCTGGGGCAATTCTCGACCCTCCTCCGCGATTTGACTATCCCTGAGCTCACTAAAGTCCAAGCAATACGGGGATATAATTTATTTCCTTGTAGGATCCTTAAAAAGAGAGGATTGCTTGTGATTCACTTTACAGTCTGGAGGAGCTGTAGTAAAAAGTGGCCATACTAGCTTTCCCGCCCCCCGAGGTCTAGTCCCAATATTTTACACATTGAGTAAATGACAGTTATGTACAGTATATACAGTATATGGGGGTTTATTCCACCAAGTGGTGCCAAAATCTATATCCATTTACCAAAAAAATTAGGCCCTGCCTGTATAGATTATATGTAGTCCACAAATATCCACTTGTATACTCATACAGTGCACCAGTGCAAAGTCCAAAGTGAAACAAATGTCCAAAATTTGCCAAGATTAAAATGGAACAATGCAACAATCTTGAATTAGGCCCATTGTGTCAACTTCTAAAAGGCCTAATGTTGCATTCAACAGCATACTATATAACTATAATGAATATTAAACCAAATCTTTGGGGGAATTCAATTGGGTGTGTGGTTTTACCCGCAAAAAAAAGTGTTAGTGCTGCCTCCAGGGAGGTTTACACACACATGGCATGGGGGGCAAAGTCACACATACATTGGGGGTTTCAAACAAACAAACACACACACACACACACACACACACACACACAGGCACTCAGAGGACCCGGCTCCCAAGACTGTATGAAGAAGACACTGTTTTGGAAAGTGAGTAATTACTGACTAATTAGGCTAATTGGAGACTTCCAATTGCTCCATTAGTCCTTAGGGGGTGCTGTCGGAGTGCCAGAGCAAGTTCTGGTGAATTTTCCTAAAATTAGTGATTTGATGTGCCTGTTAGATGCAGAAATCTGATCACATTAGGTACCACAATGTTTGGCTATTTTTCCGTCAGCCCCGCCAACTTACACCTGATGTTGGGACAGTATGACTGATATGAGACACAGTCTAATGGCCATGAGTGGAAGTAGTGGTCTACCTGCTATGGCCTGGTGGGAAATTAGAATGATATAAAGAACATTACAAATGTGAGAGGTATTGTTACTGTACTTATTGAACCACCCTTGTATTAAAAAGAAAACAAAGATTATGGGTGATATTCAATTGGCCACGAAAACTCTGTAATTTACCATGATTAAACTGTTCACACCTACGGTATCGTATGAAAAATGCTGCTTTACGTGAAAAAATAAGCTTTTTGCAAGGATGTGCACTACCACTTTTTGACCCATTCAATTGCAAATGTGCAAAACGGGATTCATGCAATAATTCTTGCCATTAAAACCAGTGAAAAGTGTAGTTGAAAATGGGAAAATCTACCTCTACCGCCCAAAAAACAAAATAATATACTGTAAAACATCATAGAGGTGTATTAGTAGTCATAATAAAAGTATTTGGGGGTACATATATTGGGTCATATGGCAGTTATTTGCATTTAAAAAATAAATAAATAAAAATTATAGAATGCAGATGTTTTTCAGCAAAATAAGTGCTACAATTATAGGTTTACATAAAAATGGGTATAAGTACAGTATATATTTTGTTCATTTACAGTAGGCTTATTAAAAATAAAAAAAGATAACTCTCACCTGCAAGCCTAAAAACACTTGTCTCATTCATTAAGCACCCCACCTTACCAGTCCCATACCTTGTACCCCAATTTCCAGAATTTTGCACTTTTTCATTTAAAAAATTTTTTTGGGCCCATTAAAAATTATGAAACATTTTTAAGTGCTTAGTTCAGAACTCCTGGGGTGTCCCAGGAGTTCTGAACCAAATCCCAACCTTTTTACCTTAAAATAGATATTTTTCCTAACTTTTCACTCCCTCAAAGTAAATAAAATTTGCAATAAAACCTAGGGAGAATTATCACCTGGAAAATAATTGAATAAGTCTGTTTTCACAAATTGTGATAAAATATAATTTTTCATGCCAAAAATGGTTTACTGCCGGCAATTAAATATCCCCTTAATATAATAGCAATATTGAATATCCCCCTAGTGAAAGCTGAGACTACATTGATTGTGTAGCATTATAAAAAATTATAATTTTACAGTAAAAAAAAAATATTTGTAAATTTCTATTTCTATTTTTACTATTATAATTATTATTATTATGATTATTATTATTAATATTATTAACATGGCACATCTCTATATTATAGGTTTATTTGAAATGTTGAGTTTAATCATAATCTACTGTAACAATTATATGTAAAATGGTTAAGTGACATATCATTAGCTTCCTTCAATTACTTTCACGCCTATTCATATGGCAAAAGAAAAAAAATAAATCATTACAATTACAGTAGTAATAAACATTTTTTTGTAGAATCTGAATTTATTGATTTAAAAGATTATAAAGCTTTTCTGAAACAATTACAGATCATTAACTTACTAAACTCTTGAGAGGTCTAGAGATCATTGCCATGTTCCCATTATTCACTAACGTAAAGGATGATCATTGGTGTTTTCTGTGCAGAATTTTAACAAACATAGAGGGGGGGAATTCAAATGTTCTAAAAGTCAGTTGGGTGTCTGTTTTTTCCTGTCTATTAGATAGGAAGAAACAGACACCTAACTGACTTATCAAACAATTGAATATCCCCCAATAAGATGAAAAGGAAATTATTTTGTTCCATAATATGTAAACATTTGGTGTAACATTGTGGGTCTTCTTTGAGTCAGACGCACGTGGAAAAGCAGATGGACCTCATGGATTTTAGCATAGTGTGAACTACACTCTCTGTGAAACTGGTTGATAACTGGACAGGGACCTTGCTATCACAAGGCATAACCCCATTTAATGTGAGTATCATGGGCAGGTAATCCAACTTCCATGCACAGTTGTAGCATTCAGAAATAGGACACCTATTTCTGATGGATCATTTGCACAAAGCATGGTGATGGTGCAAATCTAGATACTAATTATAATGATTGCATCTGTAGACAGAAATCCAATAGGTGCTGTAAATGTCCTATTTCAGTGGCATGGATGTTCTGCACACATAGGCAGCTTCTCACATTTGCATATGAATGAAATTAGCTGTAGGGAAAACAGCCACAGGTGCATATGTATGTGTGTGAGAATAACATAATATAGAAATTTAATTCTTGATTGTTCTTCCATACATACACAATTGAGTGTGATTTAGTCAAAACATTTGTTAAACAGAGGAAAAATTTAGGAGCATACTTTAAACAGACTTTTACACTGGACGTTTACACATCCTAGAATAGAGAAGCTGGGCTCTCCCACACTGTAGATCATTATGTCTTTAACCACTATGCCTTCCTTTCAAATAGGTACACCTTCACTGAGCTCAACAATGATGTGGGAAAGCGTGAGTTCCTTTACATCATAATTCCCCTCACTGAGTGCACCTACTGGAGTTGACCAGATTCTCTCTCTCTATCCTCCCCACCCAGAACTTTCAATATGTTGAGGGGACAAAGAGTTTCAAAATTTTTCAGGTATGAGGGGTGTCATCCTATCAAGGTTTGACGTCATCATAACATTCCAACCAAGGCAAATGCATTCTTCCAGTAATTATGTCATTGTGAGCAAATCCATTACACCTCCATGCTTGATTCTGTGAATGGTAATTTCTTCAGGATTGTGGACAGGATCCCCCAAATCAGCATAGAATTCAGCACTTATCAAGTTGCTAAAGGAACCTAAAGACAATAGGTGTGTTCCTCCTGGCTGCCAGATAGATGTTATGTAATAGGGCCATGACTCACAATTGGCAGGATTCACAATTGATTTTGTCCTCCAAGGATTCTGGTAGCCAACTGTAAGGCAGAATGTTGCCTTCTTTGTCCAATCCTTCACAATGATATCATGTATAGGGCTCCACATCCCTCTTCCTATTCCACAGTAACCATGGATCCATGTCTCCAAAGTTTTTATTTATTTATCAGCATTCCTAACTAGCTTTCGAGGAAACACCATCACCCACCACCAATCTAGACAATCACAGTGAGAGCCAACTCCCAATCTAGGCAATCACAGCCAGTGCCAGCTCCTAAAGTGGGCAAGTGGTGCACTACAGATCTGCTACAATAACATCCACAACACATTCTAGTGATGGCAATACACCATCAGCACTGACACCTGCAACATTTCCTAATCCATTGTGGTATAGGCTACAGACATCAGATCACAGTCACCCATAATAACTAACAACAGAACAATTTACTAAAATCAGCACTTCTCTGGTGTTATAGACCAATAATCTTTCAATTTAAAGTACAGTAATAAATGTTTTTCTGGTTTATACTTTTAAACCTCTGATAAAAAGGAAATAGGAACAACCATCCCATGGCAGCAAATATTTTCCTTAAAGCCATCAATAGTAAACATCCAATTACATATTAATCCACTGTAATCCGAAAAATCCTCTATTTCTATAAAATAAATTGGATTTATGGTACAGTTTCTCCAACCTATCATTGACTAAACCCTAATTTGTCTGAAAACTTGGGACATAATTCTGGATTTTAATCAGATATGTTATATACTGTACTCTAAAAGAAGAATAGGCCATAAAAGTCAAGACTCATTTACTAGATAGAAAAAATGTGTACAGTATATTATAATATTCATAGCACTGAGATTTGTGAGGTATGGTTAAAGTACGGACAGCAACTGACAGTTATCCACTGACAAAAACATGCTACAGTATATGGTGCCTCCTATCATGTTCATTCAAGCGGCCCAATGTATACAGTATGTCTGGTGAGGAGAAAGTTTTGTTTGTTACACAATCACCATATACTGTAGTGAAAGGTGACCCCTAAAATAAAATCTCACCTTCCAAAATGCCTATACTAATCCAAGTATTTGTGGACTAATTTGGTCCTTTGAAATGTTAGCAAAAGATAAAGCTGGAGAAAAAAAACTAGAAAATGAAGAAAAAATATTTTTAGTGAATTATTGAGACCACAAACATTGAAGTTTAATCAGACCTCTCTAAGACAAAATCAGTAAATCTATCACCTACTGCAATGTACTGTCAAGTATTTAAACACAAAACTTCATAAAGTGCAATTTGTATCTGTTTTATACTGTAGTTTGTTATATATTGCGTTACAGTTTCCTGTATTGTTCAGTAATGTAAAACATGTTACCCATTTATAAGATATAGTAATTCATTTTTAAGTTAAAAAAAGGAAAAATCAATTAAGATTGCGCATTATTATTCTGCTCATTAAATAGATCACTTCACATGCAAAGTGCACCTCATATATGAATTGTTACTTGCACTCAGCTCATCTTTTGGCATGAAATTAATTAGGAAGTACATCTGTTTTCACTATTCTGTTATTTTCTTTTCCTTTTGTAATTACTATCTTCTGTTTCCTTCATTCTAAAACATTGTCTTGTGTCTACTGGATCTTGCATACTGATAGACTCCCAGATTTTCTTATAGAGAATCAAAGATTTTGCCAATACTTTACATAGAGTACATATCAATTGTAGAGCACTATATTTGTTGTAGTGCTCATCAATATATTATATAAAATAAATACAATTTAAGACTTTATTTAAAACTATGGCTACCACATTTCAAATAATACAGTTGCACCAAGCAGCCCTTCTCTACATGCCAGGTCCTACCCAACTCGGCTTGCACTGAGCATCTTTTCCGCTCAAATGTCTGTCTTAGTCACACAAATGAAACAATTGGATATGATTAATGAGACTGCACTGCTTAATTTGATGTGTACATCTGTGTCTGAATCTGCATACAAAGTGCTACAATGCAGCTGCCACAGCTTTTATTCAAACCAATTTCCATCAGCAACTTTGTACATTTTTAAAACTTCTTCCTCTGCGGTTAAAGTGGCAGCCTGGCATGTCTGGTACAGGCTGAGTAGTGTTTTGCTGTGTCTGTGGTGCAAATGAGGTGCAACTTTAAAGAAAAAGTTGCTGTGCTACACCACATGGTGCAGTTCACTCATGCAGCATGGCATATTGAGGCTAGGTGTATGAGGGCACATCTACATATCTACTGTAATGTTTGGTAAATGCTGAGTTGACAAGCATTATGGATAACCATAGCTTGATCTGTAGCTGGATCACAATAGTGACTGGTACATTTTGCACTGACCAGTAGTTAGATCAGAAATTAGCACAATCTTTAGAATCATGTTTCTTTACTTTTATCCAGAGAGATTGGTAACCTTACACCTAACAGTAAAAACTAAATTAAATGGCTCATTTATATAAGTGTAAGTTTTTTTTTAAAATAAATATAAATCTTCTATTTTGTAAATAGTTAAATGAATACTATATTTTATAGGGCATATTCATTATCACTAAACAGGGTTTCTTTTATTATTTTATCACCCCTTTTTCTGATTTTTCAGTTGCAGCCTCATTCATCAAAGCACTAACTAAGGAAATATCACTCATATCTCCTTGATACAGCTTTGCCACAATAATTTCCACACAGAAATTGTGATATTCATCAAGTTCCAAAAATGCTTTTTTTTTTCAGTACTTGACAGTGAAACTGTATACCATTCTGAGATGGTGTGCAGCCCCCAATATCCTTCACAAGGATATTTAAATGACATATTGTGCAGTAGAGGGATCTGTTCAGATTCCTCCCTGCTGGGTCCTCTGTAAATGCAACTGGTATATTCTCCCCTCCAGGATGCGGCTGCATACACACTGAAAGCGTCAGAGGATCCAGAGTATGCACAGGGGGCTATGGGCAGCTACTGCAGGTAATGGAGACACAGTGATGCATGACCTCTGCTGCCGTGACCCCCAATGCCCCACTGTCATGACCCTCAATGCCCTGCTGCCATGACCACTGCTTTCTGCTATCATCTTCTGTATGGAAGGAGCACCCCATTCCCAGCTTCAGCCTGCCACAGTTTTAACGTTTTATGTGTGTCATTTTCAATGTTTTATGATATGTGATGCCAATTATAGCAAGGCCATCCCAGGCTTGCTTAAATCACCATGCTTAGGACAAGGTTACTATTCCCAATCATAGTCCAAGTGGATGATAAATCAAGCAAAAATTAAAAAATATGTGATCCCCCAAATTGTGTCGACCTATGTCTGTCGACCATTATCATGTTGACCTTTTGTACCTGTAAACCTTAAGCACTGTCTACCTTTCACATATTGGGGGTAATTCCAAGTTGATCGCAACAGGAAATTTTTTAGCAGTTGGGCAAAACCATGTGCACTGCAGGGGGGCAGATATAACATGTGCAGAGAGAGATAGATTTGGGTGTGGTGAGTTCAATCTGCAATCTAAATTGCAGTGTAAAAATAAAGCAGCCAGTATTTACCCTGCACAGAAACAAAATAACCCACCCAAATCTAACTCTCTCTGCAAATGTTATATCTGCCCCCCCTGCAGTGCACATGGTTTTGCCTAACTGCTAAAAAATTTCCTGCTGCGATCAACTTGGAATTACCCCCATTTATCTTTTGACCCTGTTGACATTTTTATCATGTTGAGCATATACTGTAGCAGTGGTTTCCAAACTTTTTTGAATCACAGCGCCCTAGAATATCATAATTTTTTTCACGGCACCCCTAGGCCAAAAATGTCTTATTGAGAAATTTAGAAAGAAATATTACATTAAGTAGTTCGCGTTTATATATGTCATCCTTAAGGGTCAGTTGTGTGGTGAGGGACAAGATTTTCTTCTGTTTGGCCACATATTTTATGACTGGCAGCCAACAGCACTGGTTTTGCCTATTATATTGACCATGAATAATTTGAATTGGTCCTGGACCACCAACCCAGGGCACCGCCGCAATTGTCCCAAGGCACCCCAGGGAGCCACGGCACACAGTTTGGGGACCTCTGCCATATGGTGTTTGTCTATTGTATGTCTATATAAATAGTGTAGAGCTATCATCCAGATACCAAGTTTTCTATGGTTCATTTTTATTGCAGAAAAAAAACATTCGCCATCTGTAAATAGAAAATTGTTACTATGGGCAGCTGATGGTTGCTGAAGGCAAATTTGGCATTTTACAGAGAGAAACTGAAATTAACACAGGTGCGCTAAATAGTATGCAGCCAGATATATTCTATACCACAATAAGAGGATTCCTCTATACCTCCACCAAAATGTGAAAGAAAAAAAATTGATATGTGTCATCCGGCGCTACTTTCTTGATGGTATCCTCATATGGTTATCCTGGAGTGTCCCTCTGTTTGACAAGGTTAAATCCGGGTTAACCCAGAAGTAAGTGAGAAGATGGTATATAGTGAAGTACAGTTTTTAATCAACATCAATATACCAAAATAAAATCACAATTAAAAATCACTATTAACAATCATAACATCTTGCTCCACACATATATATTATAACTTCAGGATCGCCTGAGCAATCATGATATATGAATTTATCAGAGGGTTATGAACTGGTGCATCAGTTCACAATCAGCGTGTTAATGGTGAGTCCTGGGCATACACCAATCTTATTCACACAGATCTCGGTCCCCTGCATCCACCACTCATGGTTACTCCCGGCGACAATCCATTACAACCTCCGATGTGTTTCTACCCCGATGCTGGGGTCTTTTTCAAAGAGTCCCGGTTGTATGTATGTGGAGCATTCCTCCAAAGTGCATATTTAAAGGTTGTCCGGTCCAATGGAGCGGCGCCGGCTGCAGCTGATCCCTATACAGCTATTTACTACATGTCCCATGATCCTTAGCTGCAACCCGCATCCGCTCCCATGGTAGCGTTATGATATTTCCGGTAATTTCCTCCCGATATATCACTTCTGGTATCATTTCCATGGTGACATGGCCACATTGTTTATTCTTATATGTACACTTTCCATTAATGCTGGACCGGACAACCATTAAATATGCACTTTGGAGGAATGCTCCACATACATACAACCAGGACTCCTTGAAAAAGACCCAGCATCAGGGTAGAAACGCGTCGGAGGTTGTAACGGATGGTAGCCGGGAGTAACCGTGAGCGGTGGATGCAGGGGACCGAGAACTGTGTAAATAAGATCGGTGTATGCCCAGGACTCACCATTAACACGCTGATTGTGAACTGATGCATCAGTTCATAACCCTCTGGTCAATTCATATATCACGATTGCTCAGGCGATCCTGAAGTTATAATATATATGCGTGGCGCAAGATGTTATGATTGTTAATTGTGATTTTTAATTGTGATTTTATTTTGGTATATTGATGTTGATTAAAAACTCTACTTCACTATATACTATCTTCTCACTTACTTCTGGGTTAACCCGGATTTAACCTTGTCAAACAGAGGGACACTCCAGGATAACCATATGAGGATACCATCAAGATAGTAGCGCCGGGATAAGTCATACCAATTTTTTCTTGCAAACTTTGACATTTTTTTCCATTCTACAAGGATTGCACATTTCTCCACATTAGTGAAATGAGAGAAATTTATATTCAGAAGATGCAACTTTATTTATTAAATGCATGTATATTAGATAATATTGATGATTTGCAACTTCAATTATATAAAATATATTAAATAATAGTAAGGATACACTTTGTATATCACATTATAACAGTTATATTTAGTTGAATTTTAAAATAAGATATATACAATGGATTATTTTTCTGTTTGTCTCTAAACTTCTCTGTGGTGCCTCTATTAAGTATGTATGTATCTTATGTAAGTGGATTGATTTACTTCATTGGAATTCCTAACCGAAAATATCTGGGTACTCCTGTGGTGAATGCATATTGCTCATGCTGTTATAAAGACATCTTAACTGGTATAGCTTGCTTTAAATGCTCAATTGCTTGCTACAAGTAGTTTAAGTCAGCTGGAGTGCCCCAAAGTGCTTAAAACAAATATTTTTCAATGATACAGTCTTTGATAAATTTGTTTTTCTCAAAGTCATTTGAAAGGTTATGTAAATCTTTAAAGCATACAGTATAAGTTGAAAAATATTTCAATGAAAAGAAATGCACATTGTGGGTCAATATAAATATTCATATTATAGTTATGGTAAGGAACAGAAAGTGATAATTCCAACATTAATCAGTGCTTTTAATTGCATGTAAATTTAATGTTATTTTTGTGATATTGGTGTGCATATATATGCTGTTTCCAGATTTGGATACTTTCATAACATTTGATATAAGCCAAAATCAACCAATCATTATTAAAATTGTTTACTATTTTTTTAATTTGAGTATTTTTTTTTTTAAATCAAATGTTATAGAAAAATAAATATTATGGTTGATGTTGGGGGTATTGTACTGTAGGGATTTTTCTAAGGACTCTTTTCGTTAGCCATAAATTTGGAAAGTTTTACTATCTCATAATATAATCTTCCCTGCAAAGTGTGGAATAGGGGATTGAGGTTTAAATCCCTTGTCTGCTCTGTATGACCTTTAGCAAATTGCAGGAAAAAGAAGAATATCTCAAGTTCTTATCTCATAGCTTTCCTATAGACAAGATTTTTTCTTAGATTAGAACTTGAGGACATTATTTTCTTCTTCAATGCAGGGCTAAATACATCTCTACAATCTATAAAGTAACAAACGGTTAAAAGAAATACATGCACTAAAATGATCAAGCAACATCTGGTTTTGCTGTTAGATTATGCTAAAACTTTGTCTATGATGACTATTTATAACATGGTCAATGCTGTGGCAATGCTCAAAAACAAGCAGTGTAAGGGTTGACTTTCAGTAGGATGCAGGGGCAAGCTGAAAGAACAGAAATCATTTGTCACACATTCCATTCTTTACACGTTTCCCTCATTTAACGGAATGCTTTGTAGTTTTTTAACAGTGGCAAGAGTTTAGTGTTCTTGTAAGAATGCAACTGATTATAAAATCTGAACTTTTTTCAGGATCCAGTCAATTTGCTGAATGTTGGGATCCCTGCTGTCAGAATGCCACCACCAAAATCCCGAAAAGGTCAGGACTCTGATGCAGAAATCCCAACCTTAGTAAGTATAGCACCTAGGTTAGGTTTAGGGTGGGGGTGGGGGGTTTAATTTAGCCACCACCTTGAGAGTTTAGGGTTAGGCTGGTGGGGTAGGTTAGGCTGCAAGAGGGTGTTATGGTTAGGCACCCACATGGAGGATTAGGCTGTAGGGGAGGGTGGATTAGGTTTAGACTGTGGGGAGGGGGGATAGGTTTAGGCACCACTGCAGGGAGGTTAGGGTTAGGCACTAAATTGGGAGGTTAGGTTTAGGCTGCAGGAAGGGAGGGTTAGGGGGTAGAGGAGATGGGAGAACAGCCACAACTCACCCCTGTTGACATTGCAGTTTTTGGGATCCTGCCATTAGGATTATGACCGTTGGGATACCAAGCACCTGCAAATCATACAGAATGCCTTGTTTAATTTGTGCCTTTGCTGCAATAATTGTCAATCACCTCCCCCTCCCAACTAAGTCAAAACAGAAGTCTCTGTTTCTTTAAAATTACTGTACAGTATATGAAGGCATTTCTGGAAAGACAATCTATGACAGCGCAGTAGGTGTATGGAGAACGTGCTACCACCAAAGTAATATACAAGTAACCATGGTCCATAGGTCTGAAACATACTAGTGTTGGTGAAAGGGACCAACAGAGGCCAATGTGATCTATGTAAATAACCTACAGCCACTCAGCTAACAACCTAAAGAAAAAGAAAATTCAACGCTCCTTCAAAAAAAAATTTCTCTGACATTTTTACAAGCTGCAGATCCAACCGTGGTGGGCTGCTGTTTGCATATTTCTAGATTATTGGCAAACTAAGAGCATCTACCCTCCCTTTTTTTGTTTACATATTATGTTGTTGTTGAAAAAAGTTATCATAACACATCTCTTTATCATGAATGATATATGGCAGACAACAACAGATAGGGCTTATAAAAAAAAATCAAGGCATTTTTCAAACCCGTCCTCTTCGCTCTGCTAATGCACGCCGTCTCTCTTGCCAACTAATTACTTCCTCCCACTCCTACCTACAAGATTTTGCATGTGCTGCACCCTATCTTTGGAATGCTCTACCTCTCCCCATCCGACTCTCCACCTCTCTACAAAACTTAAAACGGGCTCTCAAGACTTACTTCTTCACCAAACCCAGTCAACTCTCCTCCTAACCCTCTTGTCTATGATCACTGTCTGCCCCGTCTGTGTCACTCTGGTCTGTTAGCACCTCACCTTTTAGATTGTAAGCTCACAAGAGCAGCGACTTCTTTCCTCATGTGCCTTTCCTTTTCTTACTTACACTATCTTATACTCCATACTCCCTTTGATGGCACCTAACAGGTTTTCTATACCTGTCTTATTTTGTCCTGTACTGTAAGTGCAGTTTTCTTGTTTGCTCATTTTATTATGTACTGTGTAATGGGTGCTGCTGATCCCTTGTGGTGCCATATAAATAAAGGATAATAATATAATAATAATAATAATAATAATAATAATAAAACCTCTGCAGTGTGCTAAGGAAAGCAAACACACTTGTACTTTATTTTATGAATGTGCTAATTAAAGGATATGGTATAAATTACATGATACATGTCACATGACTGTTTTATCATGTCTAAACAATGCAAGACATTTTTCAGAAGTACATTGTTTATTTAAGAAAGACTAGTTTAAATATTTTTCAAAAATTCACCTTCTTGCTGTTATTACTTATGACTCTTAATGCAAAAGACTGTGCTCTGCAGTGAGTAGTTGAAAGCAATGATGCCTATGTTAAGGTGCAAAAAAAAGAAGTGTGGGAATTAACTCAAGGGATTACGTGAAAATAATTTTCCAAAATTTCATTTTCCTTTTGTAGCATATCAATATGTTCCTAGCTAGCATTTTCTAAAATCCTCTTTAATATTTTGAGTTTCAAAATGTAGAAAATACCATAGTATCTTCAACAGGGTAAAGTTTAACAAATATATACAATTAATAAAAATGTGGGTATCTTCTTTATAAAGATATATAATTTGACACATAGAGTACTGTAGGATATTGTTTTAAATGAGCTGTATTTAAATTGACAATATCTCTGTTTTAAATTATTACAATATGATCTTTTCAGGCTATTCTGGGGTATTTATATGTTATTTAATTCATTTCAGCAGCTAATTTGTATTTAATGCAAACTAATGGATTTTATGTAAATGTAACATGTGGCAGTTTATTTAAAAAACAAATTATCTCTAGTTTCATTTGAGTTACTTTAATTAAATTTACAGCGTGTGTGTTTATGTACGGGTATAGAAATGAAGGCTTAGAGTACCATGTTGAAAGTGTGCTTTTTCAAATTCAATTTTATAAAAAAAAATCCACATTATTTTCTCAGCATGAACACTAACTGATACGTTTCTTAGAATAAAAGTAAGCATTGATTTTAAAACATTGAGCGATTTCCATAATTGTTTCTAATAACTATGTGACTGACAACAAAATCTTGAACAATACGTTCAAATGTGAACTGTTCTTGTTTCTTTTTTTTTCTTATATGGTGATATTTAATAGTGCATCATACTGTATTTGGAAAAGCTAAGATATTTGAAAAAAAAATTGTTCACAAAGTTACAATATGTATTGTGTTGGAAAGTAAATTGCGACACCTTTTCAACCTTGGCAGATGCTGGAATTAAAAGGGGCAATAACACTAAGGGGTACTTCTACTAAAAGTTGATTTGGGTCAATGATGTTCGATTTTGGTTGATGTTGTGTCAATTTTTTATCAATTTTGTGTTTCAGGGTCTACTTCACACACTTACAAACAAAAATATATCAAACATCATCTATTAGGAATGTGGGATTTTGGGGTATATTAACAAAAAATTGATCTGGGTAGATGTTTGGTCGACATTTGGTTGATGTTTGGTTAATTTTGGAGTTCAGGGTCTAATCCCACATTCAATAACAGATGATTTTTGACATATTATTTTAAACGATGTCAAAATCATCTGTTAGTAATGTGTTATTTAGACCCTGAAACACAAAATCAATCAAAAATCAACCAAACATCAACCAAACATTAATCAACTTTGACCCAAACCGGCTTTCAGTAAATATATCCCCAAGGGCCTGATTCAGATCCGTATGCTATGCTGATGATTTCACAATTGAGGCATTATCGGCATACTGTGCACATGCTGCAATTCCACTGTGTATAGGTACAGGCACCTTTGCAAGTCCTCTCACAGTGAGGAATTCATTGCAGAGTGCAGAGGGAGCTAACAGGCGTGGCGGCAGAAATGCAGGCATGTTATGGTAATTTTTCAGGGGGTGTATATGCTGTCAGCTGCTATCATGTATGCAGAGAAGCATGGCATCTGTATCACTACTGCCACATCCAGCCTGTATAGCCATAGACCTACTCGAGCAGTCAATTACTAATTTTTGAGTCTAGGTTGAGATGTGTACGCGATTGTGAATAAGTTGCATTAGCTCCAGTGGGTGTCTCGTTTAATTTCTGGGCGGCAGCTTCACTTGCTAACATTAGCAGTTCTGTAGCCTAGAATATCGCAATTGCAATTGTATTAGCATGCAACTCAGGCCCTAAGTACAAAACATGCCTGGTCTTGTAGTTATCATTATTGCTCCTTTAAATCCAGCGGCTTAACCTGCCAAAGATACCGCTGCTTTGAAAAGTACTCTATAGTAAATGTACCATTTAGACATGAATCTCAAAATTTACTGTTACACTCAGATAGATAGATAGATAGATAGATAGATAGATAGATAGATAGATAGATAGATAGATATTAATTAGACAATGTAAGGTGATATATACACCAGGTATTTCTGTGACTACAGTGCAGACAGTCTCCGCAAGTATTTGACTACCTGACACTGCCATAGAGGTAGTCTTTGGTAGAAGTGGAGAAAATTAAGCAGCTACAGGAGGTATACTATTCAATTGAAATACTACCATTATTCTGTGAGGTACAAAACAACTTATTGGAAGTCCTCTAATATTACTACACTAACAAACAGGCAGTGTTCTCATTTTATCAAAGGACTGGAGAATTGTTTTTACAAACCAATGAAGACTTCATCTCAATATGATGTTTGCATGCAAACTATTTTTGCAACTGATCTGTGGTAACTGTTACATCAAAGAACTTTGTGGGATTAATAACATTATTTTTAATTAGAGATGAGTGTGTTCAGTTATCCTAGAAACCAAACACACCCAAACCTAACACTTATGTGTTGGCATGAGCCCTTGCTCGGGTCTTCCTGATAAGTACGGATCCCAAAAAAGGCAAAATATCATCTTCCCAGTGCTGTATTCTGTGTGTTTTGGATTGGATTTTGAAAGTCCCTCCCTCATGATCAAGTACTATTTCACAAAGGAGATCGGAGGGAGAGGGCTGCTGCGCTGTGAGACACTGTCTTGTATGCCTAAAAATCACTGTGTAAAATATAAATAAAAAAACAAAATTAGGAGCACTGGGACAATGTGTTATGCCACTACCAAAGGAGCACAACGAGGCACTGTGTGTTCTTCATCAATTGTGAATAGTAAAAAATTAAATTATAATACTACATTTTTGTGCAGGCACTGTGTCAAAAAATGCCTTTTTGGGGTGTCATTATTATCAGGAGCACTGTGTCATTTGTGTATTCAGGCACTGTGTTAAAAAACATCATTTTAGGGTGCCATTATTATTAGAAGTACTGCTTTTTTTTGCATGTTCAGGCACTGGTTTAAAAAATAATGTCATTTTAGTGTGCAATTAAAGTGATCCTGCATTCATTTTTCTATTTAAACTCTATCAGTGCAGTTTACTATATGTTATTATGTATTATTTGTTCATAAAATAGTCTACTCTGCTCTGTTAGAGGCTGCTGCACCTCAAGAAGACATGTTTATTTTGACGAGTTCCAGTTATATTAAAACAATTGCAATTTTTTCGTATTGTCTAAAACAAAAAAAGCCTGCAGTGTATTCTACTTGAATTTTAAAATTATATTGTGGATTTATTTAGGGTGTATTTAGATGAGTGACGCAGCATAGATTACTGTTCTGTGTGTGTTTAGCTGATGTCAAAAATAAAACCAATCATGGATCCATCAACTTGACACTTAAACATCAGATATCAGCCACAATCACATCCTCATTTTTTCACCTGAGGAACATAGCCAAAATCAAGCACTTAATTTTCTCAGATGATCTGCCAAAAGTCATACATGCATTTGTATCATTTCGATTAGACTACTGTAATGCCCTCTACCTTGGTCTCCCAGCAAAAGAATTGCACCGCTTACAGCTGGTGCAAAACACAGCTGCCAGGCTGTTAACCAACCAGCCCCATTCTAGTCACATAACACACATCCTTCACTGGCTGCCTGTAATATGGCAAATCATCTTCAAGATTGGCTTACTGAGTTTCATAGCACTACATGACAAGGGCCCAAGGTACCTGAAGCAGCTTCTGATCCTATACTGCCCCACTCGATTGCTGCGATCTGTAGATGAAGGACTTTTAGCAGTATCTACAATCTCCCCCAAAATTCATCTGGGGGTCGTTTTTAGTCAAGCAGCTCCGACTCTATGGAACTTACTTCCCCGCACAGTATGAGTGGCCCCAACTATAGAATCCTTCAAAAGTACACTCAAGACTTTCCTATTTACTCAAGCATTTTCCTAATTTCCCATCAGTATATTCATGCTTCTGTATTTTATGAAAACCTGTTCTGTACTTCATTATTTTCTGTACTATATTATGCTATGTATCTGTTAAGCACCTTGAGTTCTATTGGAGAAAGAGCACTATATGAAAAATTATTATTATTTTTATTATCATTATCAATAGAAGAGAAGGAGTTGCAACCCAATACTAGCACTTTGGCTGCTGCCCATCATAACAGAAATAAATAGACAGCAGATAAGAACCACTTGGCCCATCTAGGCTGCCCCTTTTTATCCTGTAGGTAATCTCAATCCTTTTTGAACTTTAGTTCTTTGTAAGGACATTCTTATTCCTATCCCAAGTATGTTTAAATTTCTCTACTGTCTTATCCTCTACAACCTCTGGCAGGAGGCTATTCCATTTATCCACTACCCTTTCTATGAAGTCATTTTTCCTTAAATGTTCCCTGAACCTACCTCCCTCCAGTTTCAGCATATGTCCTCGAGTTTTAATAATTCTCTTCCTTTAAAGAAGGTTTCTCTCCTGTACTTTGTTAAAACCCTTGGTATATTTGAAAGTTTCTATCATCTCCCTTCTCTGTTTAAAACTATACATGTTAAGATCGTTTAGTCTTTCTGGGTAAGTTTTGTGATGTGAGTCATGCAACATTTTGGATTCAACAGCTTCTAAAGCTGACGGTCAAATGGAAATAAGGTTTAACCACTTGCCTGGCATGGTCGCATCAGATGCGACCATGTCTGCAAGTGCTCTATCTGACCTGGTCGCACAGGATGCGACCAATCAGATAGAGTGTGTTAGCAGCGGCAGGGAAGAGAAACTTCCCTCCGCTGCTGCTGTCAGAGAGGCCGGAAGGTCCCTCTGCCTCCCTGCACTCTCCCCATGTGTCTGTCGTGCTGCCGATCACTGCTGATTGGTCAGCACAGCAGGATCACCCCCCTCCAGCAGCTGCAGACAATGGCAGCTGCTGGGGAGAGTAAATGAACCCTCCCAAGCCACCCCCAGGCCCCCCCTGCATACCTGCAGGCTGTCCCGGCTTTCAAAATGAAAGCCACGATAGTCGCGATGTTCCCAATGTTCCGATGTTTGTGATGTTCCTGATTGATGTTTCGATGTTTGGGAAAATATTTTTTTTAAATCAAAAATATTTTTTTTCCTTTTTTAACTAAAATCATTTGGGATAGGGTTAAAGTCATGTTCTTCATTTAATTCACTCATAAAAAATGACAATTTCGGAGCAGTTTTCGGCTAAATAAATTGTCAGTTAAGTGGTTAAGCAAGAGCAACTTAAATCGAAACAATATTTCACAATGTTAAAACATCATCTCTAATAATAAAGGTAAAGGTTACTGTAGAGAAACTTAAATTTGCCAAATGCCATACACTATATGCAATGGTAAGGAAAGGCTCAGGCCATGGCCTTCCTTTGTGAATGGTGGTTCTGATAGTGCTACTGCAGTTTCACCCACTAGAATGATTGTTGCAGAATTATTTTTAGGGAGCACTGGTGCCGCTCTTCAGTTTTTCGCAAGTCATCCTTTACCAGTTCATGCTTGATTCTTATCATGCTGTTTTCGGTGTACTTCACTAGCAGCATATAATAAAGTAATTAGAAAGAATCATAATAATAATAATTGTATAATAATGTTTTTTACGACCATCTTTATTATATAGACAAACATTTTTATTGATTATTGCTCTAATACATTACTAATTTGCAGCACATTTTTAAACAGAAATAATGTGGTGACTCACGGAAGAAGAAAAACTAAACAGAATTATGGAGCATAATTAGTGTTATTCAGAAATATCCACAAGGGAAATTATTCACAACAGTCTACAGAAATGCTTGCAAGCTTGTACTGTAGATCATGGATAAGCAGAAAATGTATTTGCTTGTGGACTAGACAGGAGAAAAAATATAGTATTATTCCTCATACTCAGACTCCCTGGTGCACCTCATAAATGTACTACAGGGGTGTGTTACTCAAGTAATAGGGGGTGGAGTGGGGGTAGTATGACCAGCAGGTCATACTCCTAAAATTTGTTAGTATAGGATAAACTGATTTGGAGTTTGCAGCTCTGCAGTGCATTTGTTAATTTTCCTGGCTTCTCTTTCAACTCTTGTCAAGTATCCTTGGCTATTAACATTGTATTCTTCTTTAATGGCCTTTTTACTTCTCAGTTGCTGCAAAGTAGAGTCTTCTGTCTCTATGAAGGCCACATTTCAAATTAAAATTTCACTCAATCACTCAATCAATTTTTTACCTTCCTTGCCCCTCACGCTCCACCTCCATTTCCCTGTATCTTGGGCCTTTGATCTAGTTCTTGAGTAACGAGGGTCATATAGTTTATTAAACTGCCATCCTGCCTGCCACAGCTGTATTGCAATATTTCATAGATGTGCTATATTCTTTTAAACTGCCATGTGTTTGAGTCACTCCGCTATTGCTTAGTTTAGCCAGCCAGCCAGCCATTGGCCAATATTAGTGAACAATATTGTGAGGTGCTCAAAATTGACTGGGAATGACTGAAAAATTAATGTTATTGTGATTAATAATAATGTAGGAGCAGAAATAGGTCCAAATTACATAATTTTAGCTGTTTTTATCAATGTTTAAAAAATTTTTTTTCCAGATCTAAAACCAAAACACTTATGGGTAGTTTCGGCAAACTCAAAACCAAAGCACAATGATGAATTAAAGCCAAAACCAAAACCTGGAGGTCTGCACCTATCTTTATTTTTTATATGTGTTTATCACTTGTTATTCAGAATTATGCATTGTGGCCATTCCACTGTCACATATGCAACATTTTTACAAGTATTAACATATACATTTTTCTTAAAACTTAGCACAAGGAAGTTAAAAGATGGATATAATATCAAAGTGCCTAAATTGGCTTATTTTTAGGTAGGTTAATAGGTAGTTAAACATTTTCTCAGTTAGTTGTCACATATGATATTTACCCTCAACTCCAAATTAAGAGCCTGTGTTATTATTTTTATGAAAACTTATAAGAAAGAGCTATGTTTTAACTTGTTAACCTATATTGAAAACTCAAGATACACAGCTACAGATATATTTTTTTACAGTGTCACATAAGGGGCATTTGTACTTAAATGGAATTGCCCATTGGCTGATATTATATTTGATATATGATCTATGATGGTATGCTTGACACATTGTGTTGCTTAATAGCTTTGGCTTATTTCCATATTAATTTAAGAATAAACTATTTTATACCAGACAGCACCCATTCTTTTTACCTTCTTTAACATGTGTGAAAAGTAAGCAGTTGATTTGCACACTTCAACGTCTCTGAGCACACTGACAACTGGCAGGATATTGGTTATTACAACATGTGGGAAGATAGCTGGCAAGTGCTGCTTAGAGAAATCATAAGCTTTGTTTAATTTGTTATTTATTTTACTCCTTACATTGTGCATATGTAAAATTGATTGGGAAATTTATTTATTTAAAGTTTATATTGTTAGTGATACTTTTAGTGTGATTGTTGTAAAGGCCGCTTGCTCTCTATTAGTTTCCTGGAACAGTGAAACATTTTAGTATGACATTTATTCAGCCCCAGAGGATTAGTAAGTGTGCAGTTTAGCATTTTAAGTTGACATTGTCATGTAGTAAATATTCAATAAGCATAAAATATGAAGTGATATTTTACAAGACATGTACATGCAATGACTTTGGCAAAGTTTATAGTATATATGTAAATGTGATCATTGACACTGAAGGTCGTTAAAGAGGAGTACTTTGTTTTTCTAATTTGAATAAGCATCTGAATTTGATAGTTCTTAACTGTAGTGTTTTATTTGAAAATGCATTTTTAGAAGAATGGATAATGCTAGCTAATTGTTAAGGACAAGCAAAGTGAAAGTCAACCATACTGACCATGAAATGTGTAGTTTCCTAATGAAGAATACACCATAACAGCCATAACTAATTAACCGTAGTAAATTACCATGGTTATTGGATTCCCCTGGGGCTGTCTAATTAGACCCTGACTTCCTGCACTCATTGGGGATTAGACATTGCGTGCCATAGGCACTGGAAGCAGAATCCCCAATAAGCAGCCCCGAGAGACCCATTTAATGCAATAACACATGGGTCCGGAACTTATTCCAGATCTCGTGTTATCAACCAAAAATGGGTAATTTACCTTATAGTAAAAGTAGGCTGTAACTGTAGAGTTCAATAATACTTTTGGGCTATTTTACCCATTTAATCATGTGGTAAATTATTACCTGCAATTGGGCATCCCTACAAATAATATTCTTGTTATTTAATTATTTTAACTCTATGCAGTATGAGACACTTGACTGGGACATCCACAAATCACAACAACATCAGTGAGAATGTACAGTAATATTTAGTAGGGCAGTAAGGATTTTTTTTTACTGTATAATTATTATTTGTATAAATGAAACTTAATCTGCACTTGTGAATAACTTAATGACTTGGCACACGTGTTTGGTTATTGAAAAATCCTTTCTTCAGTCTGCAATCTATCAAATATATTTTTTAACTTGACATTTTTTATCATTGCATAGCTTGCTGACAAATTCCTGTACATAGCCAAGCTTTAACATTTATTAAGAAAACATGACATTTCAGTTTCTTCTAGGCTTCCGGGGATGTTTCTTCCAAAAGAGTTCTATTTACAGATACCAAAATTTGTAGTTGTGTGTAACTGTGGCATTTACCCAATAGCTGTGTTCCAGTGCTTAATGATATTACTGCAGGCTCTACACTTTGCAGCTGGTGGTTTTAAGCTGTTATGTTACAATGCTTGATGAAGTTATTAGGTTCCTCAGTTTGCCAAACATATACATATTTGAAAAATATTATCTATTATGTGATCCCTTGTGCTTCCTTGACTTATGTGTAGTTTACTGTAATGGGATAGAACATTATAGTACCCCGTTTACAGAGGCCTGAAAAATATAGCTTATATACAGTATGTAGGCTGGTTCCTTTATTATTCTATCATGAATATGGAAGGCCATAATTTTCATAAGGGATGCTTCTAGTGAGTAGGAGGCCCGTGTACAGACTCCGTCTGGGCCCCTTTCTCTCTTGCCAGCAGCACTGTAGACTTTTGGCACTAGGGTCACTAGGGGACACTAGCACTGTCCCAGAGTCTAGTGTGCATGTGCAATTCTCCGGACAAATGGCCGCCGCACAATTTACCAGAGATTTACTTAGAGATGCTGCCACTGGTGGGGTACTCTAGAGAGGTGATTATTTAAAAAATGGGTGCAGGGTGTGTGGTGTGTGCCCCCCCTGGACTCTGGGGGCCCATTTGCACTGCACCCATTGTAGATATGCCAGTGTGTTTCATGTTTCTCTTTAAGGAACATAAAGATTGCATGAGAATGGAGTGTTTTAGGTACACTCACCTTTGTTGACCGTTTATGTTTTCAGCACCACCCTGACAGTGGTAGCATCATCACCCTACCAAAATAAAGTTGAGACAAAAAGTTTGAGTGGATACCTCTTTCATTGGTGCATATATAATGGGTGCAAGGTGTGTGGGCCCACACCATATACCCTGCACCCGTATAAATATACATACTCCTTTAAAGTCCCATGATGGCCAGCACTATGGACAGCAATCACTGGTAAAATGGTGTGGTGATTCACAGTAGAGATGCCCCCAGGAACAAAGCATGGGTATCATGTTCCCAGAGACCTGCGCATGCACAGTAGACTCTAGCACAAAGTCTCTTGTGCTGGCAGAGAGAAGGGGGTGCAATTGGATCCTGCATATGGGCCCATTACTCTCTAAAACCACCTATTTTGTTGTATTTAGTCTTTAGGTTTTTCTCTGGTTAGTAGTGGTTATAGTGCTGTTAGATTGGGCTGATTCTATACTTTTTTCTTTGCTCTATATTTTCCTTTAACTTCTTACAGCAGATAGATATTTATATACCAGTTACATAAATAGCTACCAATTGCCAAATCTATGTCTCTGTGTCTTTATTTTAGTTGAAGTAATTTGGATATTATAACAGACGCAGACATGAGGCAATTCTTAGCCGATAGGAGGTTTCTGTTCATGGTAAAAAAAAATTGGTTCAGCAAGCATGGAAGTAGGTATTATTTAATATGAATACATTAGTGGTTCTAATATTGGACAAGCAATTTTAAATAGATATTTACTGTATTTATTACCTTGAGATAACTTTAGTAGACCAGCCTGTTATAGTGCATGGACAGAACCATAACCACTGCATTTTTCCTTAATAACTATACTTAACCCCCCACATTTTATTTTGTTTAAGATTATAGTGTTGCATTCTCTGTGTCATACAGTACATGGTGACACATGCTGTTTATAAGTAACAACCATATAAATGTTTGTACATACAGTACAGATGCTCTACATGTGCTCTGGGTTAGGGAGGGCTATTGATGGACAATGTTTTGCAACTATGTTTTCAGAACAATGGCAATGGTTTTTCCATTTGATAGTATGAGTGAGATGGTTTCTTCAATGGTTGTTTACCAATGTTTGGTACACCACAAGAAGAAACTCTGCATTAGTGACAGCACAAACAATCTCCCTTATACAAGCATACCATTAGTGACTCAAATCATCAAATAGTTTTCTATTAATGGATACATATCATCATTAAACAGTAAATGATGGAGGAAACCCTCAACAGTATGATTGCAGCCTTTCTTCATCCATCCCCAATCTGTGTATTTTAACCCCACCTTGCCATTGATCCTCTGTGTGTAATATAATATGACATAAACTGCAAATAGAGATCAATAAACATGGCTGTATATTCATGCAAACTTGAATCCTGCTCCCAATGGATCTCACTGCCACCACTCAACTCCTACCCAGGTTTTGTCTAATACATGCTCCATCCCTCCTCCAGTACTCTCCAGCACCTTCACACTCCATGCTTATTGGCTAGATAAGACTTCTTTCTCTTTGGTTCCTCTCCACTGAAAGCACTGTAACACTAGAGGAAGTAGATAGCTGGGAGCCATCTGTGCCGGCAGACATGCCCGCCACTTATTCCTTGCTCCCTCTTAATAAACCCTATCAAGAACATGCAAATATTACACACATTCCATAGATGCAGTATCTGTTATTGTGTTCCATTCAAGACCTATCCTGTGCCCACTATGTGTGTACTGTCAGTACATTTACGGAATGCTTCATTAATCCCTGTTAATAGTCAGTCTTGCTGTTCACAAAGAAACAGACACAGCTTAGACTGCAAAATACAACAGGAGCATGGCAATTGCCCCATGTACATGCCTGAAACCATAACTTATTAAGAAAACTTGTTAAGATGATAGTGGACTACAGGAAGAAGTCAGCTAGTGCATCTTCACTATTGATTACTGACAGTGTGGTATCACTAGTGGACTCCTTCAAGTTCCTAGGGACCACAAACTCCTGGGATCTTAAATAGGGGTCCAATGCTGACACCACTATCAGGAAAGCACAGCAGAGGTTGTTCTTCCTCAGGAAACTAAGGAAGCACAGCAAAGGTTGTTCTTCCTCAGGCAACTAAGGAAGTTCAACATCCCACGGAAGCTTCTGCCCCTATTCTACTCCGCGATTGTGGAGTCGGTACTGTGCTCCTTGATACTGGTATGGTATGGCTACACCAGCACAAGGGACAGATGCAGGCTCTAAAAGGTGGTAAGAAATGGAGAGAAGATCCTTGGGGCTGACCTTCCCTCAGTCCAGGACCTGTACCTGTCTAGAGCTAAAAAGCAGGCAACAAAGATAGTAAAGGACCAGCTACACCCCGGCCTATTGCATGTTTAACTTGCTTATTTCAGGCAGGCGCTACAGGGCTGTCCTTGCTGGATCCTCCTGAAGCCTCAAAAGTTTCTTTCCACAAGTGGTCCGCCTGCTGAACTCCTGAACATTGACTGACTAGACGTACATGTAACTCACTTGTGTCCCTATGGTATACATATCTGTGTCCCTACGGTATACCTATCTGTATGACTTTATTGCCCCCTCCCCTGCTTATCTGTTACCTATTTGGCTGTTGTATAGCAAACCGAAGACAAATTCCTAGTATATTCAAGTATACTTGGCCAATAAAGCTGATTCTGATTCTGATCTTTATAGAAAGACATTAACAATAAGGCATATGTTATTATACAGTGCATCTCAGCAGTATTAAAGCATAATGGCTGTCATGTATTTATTTAAAGGTATTACTACATTGTTTATTTTAAAAATATCCTTTATACATAACATAGGATTTATCATAATTTTGTAGTGCTACTGTCCTTTATGCAGCAATAATATGCTTTGAAATTCCAGAGCATATAATCACCAAAAGACATACGGTGGAAAATAATAAAGCTTGTATGCAAATTTACTACACAGCAAATTCCTGTGATTTCCCCAAAAGTATTAATATAGCTTTCAGTTGCTTATGTTGCATTATTGAAAAAAGAAATTATGTTAAGCACATATTAAAGCATTTCCCCAGACTGTCTTGGAAATGATCTGTGTCTGAGCTTGTGTACTATATTTTTAGTATGCTTTAAATCTGTTGCATTAATATGTCAGATGAGTTCGCAAATACTTCTTCTCCAGGAGACAGTTTCATGCACCATTGTGTGCTAGCATTATGTAAAATAATTGGAGGGGACAAAAATTAAAAAGTAGATTTTAAAAGCATAAGTGCTAAGACAATTACTTCCTTTGAGGATTTTTATTATCCTTCTTACAGCACTTATCTTTGTAGACAGTATGAACTTAATATCAATAGTAGCTTTTGTTGTATCGTATTACCAAGGCACCTGACAAAGGAAAGAAGAAATGGCTAACACACTGGAATCACACAGTCCTAATATGCTATAAAACTACAAACATCTTTGTTAATAAAATGATAAGGTCTGTATTGAATTAAATCTCTATTATGAGCAATGGAGTTGATGGTTCGGCATTTTCATAGGACTTTTGATTTATGATATTTTATTAAATTACTTTAGATTGTTTTATAAACTGTTGAACGTTAAACTGAATATGTAATGCTTACTGTGTTTGCTTATCAATCACATTCAATAAATTTAATAAATAAATAAAACATTCAGAGATTGTCCAGGGCTCTAATTGTTGGAAGCTGTGGGTGTCTTGAGGAACACTAAGACATGACATGACAATGACATCAGTACTAGTTACATGAGTTATGCTTAGTATTTTCTAAAGCAATGAAGAAGAATTTGGGTATCTTCAAAACAACTAACAAATAATCGCCAATATTTCAAAACTTCACAAAAGATTTAATACCCCATGATATTTTGAAATAATTTAATATTGTACATGTATAATTTCTGATTTATTTTAAACTATTGATTTAAATTTGCAGAAATATTGCACCATGTTACAATGGCACAATATGGACTAATTCTATATTTTGAAAGTAATAGAACATTGCCAATGGGAGAAGACTTAAATTTGGCTAATAACATTAGTTTAAATTCACAGGTCTTCTACTTTGAATAGGTCTAAAACATTTCTTACTCTTTGGACCTATTTCAATTGTTGGACTGTTCACCATATCACTTTGCATTTAAATAGCAAAGGGCCAAGACTTATTATTATATATAAACTTGCCTGTTGGTTCTAAACTCAAATCTAGAAATGCTATACAGATGGTGTCATGATCCAGGCTATTTTCAGTAGGAATAGGCCTGTTAATAAGTAGTGTGATATCAATGTAGGTGATATCAGGATATCTGAGTGATGTATCAATGAATGTGATGCCAATGCATCTGGGTTATATTGAAATGGGCATGATTGATACATTAATCAGAATAATACAAATTTCATTGTACTGTACAATTGTATAATACCAGTCAAATGTCTTTGCATGCTAAATGGTAGAGACTTAATTGATCTGCTTGTATAAAGCTGTTTACTGTACAGAGGTGTCAGATACCCTTTGATTCAGGGAACCAGAGATGCTTTGGCCAGCAGGGTGTGACTGGCTTTCCAGGTATCAACACAGGTCCCAAACTACAGCTGTAAAGGCAAGCCATAAAAGATGAGAAGAACCAGTAATATGGCCAGAAAGGTGTTTAGCCCTTCCTGGCCTGTGTCTCTCAGAACTGGTCATTTGTTTACACAAGAACCATGAACAGAACTTCAAAAGCTATTAGAAGATAAGGCCATTCACCCCTGACAGAGTGTCTTTGAAGCCCAGTATGAGCTGACACACAATATCTACCCTGCCTGGAAGAGTTAAAATGAATCCTAAAAAGGGGGGCTGCAAGGGGGATGTAGTTGGCATAACAGTTAGAAACTGCAGGCTACAGTATCTGTGTCATTTTATTGTGGGGCAAACAGATCAGGAAAACATAGTTTTATAAAGTTAACCTGAGCATCAAGGATAGGCCTCGATCCACTAGCCCAACTTCAGGTGAAGCTGTGTTTTTTTTTATTTTAATGAAATTGTATTTACATGTGTGACTAACTATTATATTATTGTAACTTTTTTTCTGTAATAATAAGATTTGAAGTTTTGACTTGGATTAAAAATTCTTAAACTTATTTTTGTTACCTGTGTTTTCCAAACCCAAATGCCTTGACTGAGGGTCAGGCTACCTAATTTTACATATCAATAACTTTGTGTGTGGGTGAGAGCAGAAGCTCGCCCTGGGCGTGGTCCCTCAAAGTTGCGTAGCCTGGTGGTGCAGTGACTGGTCCTTCTGATAGTGCAGTTACCACATGGATTTACCACACATGATGAGGTAATCAGGAAGGTGTCATGGGGCAGTATTCTCCGATTAGCATATCTGGAGAATCACCGCACCAGGATCTTGATAGATGGTTTATTATTTTTCTAGACAAGTACAGAAGCTGATATTGAGGATTTTGTTTAAGTTTGAATTTATATGATTTGCAAGTCATAATAATAATAATAATAATAATTTTATTTATATAGCGCTCTTTCTCCAATAGGACTCAAGGCGCTTTACAGATATCAAAAACAATGCACATGATACAGAGGATTTGAGTAATACAACAATAGACAAGCAACACAGACATAAAAGAAAACCTTAAGCACACAGAAAGCATAATGCAGGATTGGTGTAGGCATTTTGGGTAATAACTTCCAAGGGTTGTGTATTCCACCCTCACAAGGTACCAGGTGCGGCAGCCATCTTGGGCGCTCAGCGTAGGATAAGTCATAATTGTTTACATTAACTTCCTGGAGTGTAATACACACTGCCCAATCTGGCTATAGATACAGTATATCTGCAGATCAATTGGTCTGCACATATATCTATCAGTGTGTACCCAGCATTAGAGAGGAATAAAAATAATAACCATATAAAGAATAATAATAATAATAATGATAATAATTTTATTTATATAGCACTCTTTATCCAGTAGGGCTAAAGGTGTCTATAATTACTTATATCTTAAATTTGTCATCCTCCTGTCACCTACCAAAATTAAAGGACTTTATTTCCAGTTCAACAACCTATGATAATATTTTAACTTATATTAGTGTTTATTTCAGACTTTGTTTTTTAAAAGATTTTTTACAAATGGAGTATTGTAAAAAAGCAACAACTAGGTGTTAGAAGAAAGGACAAAGTGTAAACCATTCACTACCAGGAGTATCAGCAATCAAACTAAGGCTAGGTACACACTGTAAAGTTAAAGTGACTGAGGGCCAATTAGGTAAGCTACACACACTCACCAATCGGCTGTTCAATGTGTCAAGTCAGAAATCACTGCTGGGTGGGCATATGAATTTGCCCACCCAGCTTTTATGTCAGTGTTGGCAGTCCCCGCATCCAGTGTACGGGCAGCCGGTGAGTCACCAGTACACAAAGCCAGACGTGCCCATATATCCAAATAATATAAGATCGAACTGGCGCTATTTTGTATTTCTAAATTAAATAGATAGGATAGATGAGATAAAAAAATGTAATGTTATAAAATATATATAAAAAATACACTTAAAATGAGAATCATCACAAATTAATAAATTCTGCCACCTGGGGCATAATTGCACATGTAGGATCCCGGACTAAAAAAATACTACTGATGAAGCTAGGTGACTAAAGCACAGGGAAATGCGTAAAGACTACTAATCTGCCACAAGGACTAACTAATCTCCAACTATATAAGAGGATATAGATATAGAACATTAGAATTCTATTATTGGGACCAATTTCTCCTGGACATTTAATCTATACCTCAGCAGCATGTTGATGGAAACTCAGTAGACTATCAAACACAGATAATACAATTTCTTCACGTATAAAGACTGTGTTTGAACATTCAACCACTGTGCATTAGGTAATACCAGCTGTTTGTTATTTCAAGGGTCTGATTATTGGAGAATAATTCCTATTTTCTTAGTCTGGTATCCTATTTGTGAAGTATGTTCCTGGTGGCAAAACTATATTAATTTGTGATGATTCTCATTCTCAGTGTATATATATATATATATATATATATATATATAGAAATTGGAGATGCAGGCACTCACCGGTGTTACACTGGACAGTTGCCCTTCTGATGTCCTTGTATGATGTCCTGAAGAAGGTCATGTGATGACCGAAACGTCGACACACAGTCTATATGTCTTTGTGAGTTATCATTAAAAATACCTGTTGGAATTTATCGGTGAGTGCCTGTATCTCCAATTTCTATATACTGGTCTTTTGGCCTTTGTGGAGCACTGCATCGTTGGTTTTTATGAAGCCTGGAGTGTGGACTTATCCAAATATTTATATATATATATATATATATATCATAACATAAAAAACATCTCATCCATCCTATGTATTTAATTTGGAACTACAACATAGCTCCGGTTCTATCTTATATTACTCTACTTTGCATTATTGGGGTTGACAACCCCTTTCATGCTGCTTTGACAGAGCATCGGGAATATTGTGTTTTTTTACTAGTGTCCATGTACCTGCAAGATATATTTGCATCAACTGTGCTGCAAGATTGATGTACAGTTCACGGATACTGTATATAGTGTGTACACAAACACAGATCTGCTTGTGATATATTATTTGTTGATATGACGAACAACATATCAACCAGTGTGTACCCAGCCTGAGATTTAGAATAGAGCATATTAACAAAAGAAACACAGGAATTTTCTTATTGAAAGACCCAATATTTGGCCCTTATCTACCTCCCAATCCTATGGGATAAACAAAAATTTTGGTTATTTGAAATAAAAAATAGCACCAATTCTCTTAAAATTACCTACATGAAAATGTTGCTATTCCTAACTGGTTACAGCAAGTTAGTGAAAAGGTTACTATGCCTAATGCTACTGCAATACAATATGTATAGCAGGGGTGTATCTTCCTATTGGCGAGGATGGCACTTGCCAGGGGCGCCGGCCAGGGAAGGGGTGCCACCCGGCAGTGCCACCTGCGCCAGGGGGTAGAATGACATAGTAGTTCTCACTCTCACTACATCCCTTAGCAGTGCTCATCCACTGCCAGACTCTCAGAAGCGTATTGCACTCTGACACTCTCTGTGACTAGAGTCACAATGATGGTGAATATAGCCAGGGAGCAGGGCACTTCCAGGTATGGGGAGGGGCGAGGCACCTCCTCTTCCTCATCCGCTCCCCTTCTCATTGGTCCCACGCAGTCTGTCACCAAACACCAGCCACTGTACAATCAGCACCAGTCAGCAGTGCACCATGCGCATACCTGTACATTTTCTGGTGTACTGTAGCTACACTGCATGGTCTATCCTGGCAGTCTGGACCACAGCTTACAAAGAGCTCTGTATGGAGAGGTATCTAGACCAGTGACTGCCTGTCCAGTTGTGTGAAACTACAAGTCCCAGCACACCTTGTCAACTGGATTTGCTGAGACATGTAGTGCCATCACACCTAGAGAGGGTTTTTTAACTGTATGTATGTGTGCATATATCCCCTCGGTGTCCCTATTCGCACCCTCCTTGTAATTCCCCCTCGGTGTTCCTGCCCGCACCATCCCTATAACTGCCCCCTCAGTGACCTTGCCCATACACTCCTGTAATTCCCTCTCAGTATCCCTGCCCGCACCCTTCTCATAATTCCCCCTCAGTATCCCTGCCCGCACCCTCCCTGTAATTCCCTCTCAGTGTCCCTGACCTCAGCCTATCTGTAAGTCCCCCCTCTGTCTCCCTGAGTGTGGGAGGTGGGGGCGCCAGTTCCTTAAGATGCCAGGGGTGCTCAGACCCCTAGATACACCCCTGATGTATAGATACAAACTTTTAAACTTTCATCACCACTGATAAAGAATATACAATTAGAAGCCACATTCCTCTTTTACATGATTATTTATAAGCAGTTTCTTATATAGCGCAGCATATTCCGTTGCACTTTACAATTAGAACAACAGTTATAGAACAAAACTGGGCAAAAACAGACAGACATAGAGGTAGGAAGGCCCTGCTCACAAGCTTGCAATCTATAGGGAAATAGGCATTGATACACAAGGATAGATGCTACCTATTGCATAATGGTCCACAAGATTTCTAGGTTCTAAATAGGTTTTATGATATGATCACCCAGCAATGTTGGAAGACAAAATATGTGAGGTTATGTTGACTGTACAGAGAGGATGTAATTGTGGTTGTGTGTTTATTTATTAGCACCTGGGACATTTTCTATCTAATTTCTTACATTCTCCCATCCCAGCCAGCAGCTTAACGCATACTACAGCTTTTAGCGTAGGTATATTTCCCAAATTTTCTTGTGATTGTTGCTTTGCATACTGTATAACAGCATAACCATAAATGTGATAGAGATAAGAATGCAGGAGCATGTGAGCATGATTAAGAAAAGGTTAGGCAATAATACATTAGTATTTAAAATAATTTTATGTCTTAGGACAACCTGGACCTCAAGTTTCCTGAATAGTTTATGTTTTGAGGATTTCTATTTGTTGGGGTAAGTGAGATAATTACTGACCATGCAAAATAGAATAATTCACCTTTGCATGATTAAAGAAATCCACAAAACCTGACATGTTGGTGTGGTATGCATTTAAAGTACCGACGTCAGGATCGTGGCAGTTGCAATACTGACACTAAAATCCCGACAGTTGGTATACATCTCCATATGGCATGTTGCAAGATTTAAAGAACATGAATGAAGCACTTGGAATGAGAGGAAATTCTTGTAAGGTGAGAAAAAACGTCCAGTTAGATGCTTTATTCTGATATATAAATCTCACTGCCACTTTCGCGATCAACTTCCAGTCAATGGAACTCAAACGTAAGTACGATTTGGAATGCTCTTACTGAGTCCTCCTGCGGTTAACCTGAAACCGGAAATCGTCAAAGGAACACATAATTTCTGGGTTTCATGCATTCCAGCACAGTTTTTGCAGCATTCAATGATAAAACATGTGGAGAGGGACAAAAAAACAAGTGTAAATCACATCTAAATAGCAAAATAGATCAGACTAACAACATTGAAGATCATATTTATATAAAATGCAACTTTTAGCTATCATCAATGGATTTTTACTACAAATTCAGAAAAACCACTTGGTCTCAAATTTTACATTTAGACCACTAAGGACTAAGATGCGCATTTCATATATAGTGCGCATCTCAGCTCTAGCCAAATCTCCTTGTAGTCATTAGTCCTCCATTTTGGTGTTAATGTTCTAATTTCACAAAAAGACACCAATTCTTTTATATTACAAATGAAGTGCGCCTGTGGCAAACAGTATATAGGCAAAACCAGTTGAATGTTTAAAAAAAAGTCACAATTGCAATATAAAATAATTGGTGTCTTTTTGAGGAATTATAATATTAACACCAAATGGAGGAGTAATGATTTAGAAGGAGATTTGGCTAGAGCTGAGATGTGCACTATATATGAAATATGCACCTTAGTCCCTAGTGATCTGAATGTAGAATTCAAGACCAAGTGGTTTTTCTGGAGATGTATACCCAGGCCTGCCATCAGGGGGTGCTGCGGGCACAGATGTCCCAGGCCCGGCCTCTCTGACAGAGACGAGAGTACCCATGCCACTCATGCTGCCGTCCGCTGCCGAGATGTTCCGCCCACTGTTCATTACAAAGTTCTGGCACTGTCAAAGGAGGGGGAGAGGACGCTGCAAGCTCCTATTGTAAATGTCCCTCCAAAAATGGCCACCGCCTCAGAGTAGACAGTTATTAAAGATACTAGAGGAGGCTCCTCTAGTATCTTTAATAACTGTCTCCTCTGAGGTCGTGGCCATTTTGGCAGAGACTTTTCAATAGAAGCTTGCAGCGTACTTTCCCCTCTCCTGTGACAGTGCCAGATCTCGGTCATGAAAAGGGAGTGGGGCTACATGAAATGGAGGGGGCGGAGCTACACAGGATCAGACGTCTACAGCTGCAGCCAGCCTGTGATAGGTAAGTTGAGGGAGAGTGAGTGGGAGAAAGTGTATGTGTGTGTGTATTTATTTTGTATGTTTTTTTTTATATATTTTTTTTTTATTATTATTTATTTATTTTTTATGGGGGGGACCTATTTTGCGAGTCCCAGGCCCCAGAATTTCTAATGGCAGCCCTGTGTATACCAATTAACTTGGAATGTTGTTTTCTGTGAATTTTTTATAATTGTCTGATTTTATTTTTGCTCCAATATGTAATATGGTGTCTATTGTAATACCGAGTACCATATTTTTGTTACTTTTGATTGATAAGGACACTATTTTAGTTAATTAGAAGGTGGGCTGTACCTAAGAGGATCTTGCACCACATGACCTTTTTTGGGTATAAATATGGAAGTTGGGTAATACTCCTGTACACCTTGTAAAAGGACTTTGTCCAAAACGCGTTGGTGGAGGAGACAACTTGCTGCTACCCCAGGTACCCTAGAGATTACACACCAGAGGGAAGAGGTCATATACCCAGGAACCTCCACCTAATATCCTCATGCCTAAAGTGTGCCTTTCTCAAAGGTCACATGCGGTATGCAGTAATTTTTACAATTTTGTGCTGGATTTTAATTGCAGAATTTTAATGTGCAGATGTACAGATTTTTGTATGTAATAAATACATTTTTATCAATAACTTTTAAACACTAAGAGAAGCCACTCTTGTCTCACTTACTTTTGAGGAGCTCTATGTTGGAGGGGCTTAGAGAACATCTGACGTCTTGAGTCTTAACTTTGAGGATAAAGATACCTCTCAAGGACCTTAATACACCTGGTCAAGATGAGTTTAGGTATAAAGAATCCTTCTTCTACTCAGAGCCATTCATATATATATTATTCTTTGCAAACAGAAGATTAATTCAATGCTGGGTCATCCCATATTTTTTAATCAAGGGTAGCCACCTGCCTACGCAGCCTAGCAGCGAAGACAAGTGCACCACTGCCATATTTTGAATTGCAGCAGCTGCATGTGACATCATGCAGCTGCCCAAAAACAGCTCAAACCCACCCCCATTTTCACTGTCCCATCCCCACAATGCCGGGTCACCGCCCCAGAACTCCCCGCAAATGCCACTGCCTGTCAATCAGGCAAAGGCATTCGCATCACTGAGATGTGATTGTATCTCCCTGCCTATGCACATGCAGTGGTGCCAAGAGAGGGGGGAGGGGGTACAGATTACCCGGGCCCTGTCATTCCAGGGAGCATATCAGTAGGCATTTTTTGGGGGCTTAATTTTTTCTTTATTATAAGTCAGTGAGCGGGCATGAGAGCAGCAGGTCAGGCTGCAGGGAGGAGAGGATGTATGTGTGTGTCACCTGACTGTTTGTCCCTTGTTGTGGACATCCCTCACAGCCACTTCCAGCCACCACACCACTGCTAGAATCTCACGAGATGATATTAACTCGCAAGTCAATCTTTGTAGCTGGCTCTGGCTGGCCTCTTCAGAATCAGCAAGCTCTGGGCTGCCGGCAGGGACTGGGAGGGGCAGGCATGTAGTTGGCTGAGCATGGCCCATGGGTTTAAGAAGTGCACAGCTCAGCTCTGTTGTATGAATCAGAAGCAGGGCTGGTCTCCTCATTGGGGGATAGCCTGCAACACTGTGAGTTGAGAATTGTGACTGTAAATGTGAGTGACAGACACAGCACTGTGGTGCTGCAGGCAGCTGCGAACAATTTATAAATTTTATATAGATATTCTAGAATACATGCACCTATACATTACCATTCGTGTTATTTATATATTTATATATATATATATATATATATATATATATTTACAGGTTGAGTATCCCCTATCCAAAATGCTTGGGACTAGAAGTGTTTTGGATATCGGATTTTTCTGTATTTTGGAATAATTGCATACCATAATGAGATATCATGGCGATGGGACCCAATTTTAGCACAGAATGCATTTATGTTTCATATACACCTTATACACAAAGCCTGAAGATAATTTTAGATAATATTTTAATAACTTTGTGCATTAAGCAAAGTGTGTGTACATTCACACAATTCATTTATGTTTCATATACACCTTATACACACAGCCTGAAGGTCATTTAATACAATATTTTTAATAACTTTGTGTTTTAAACAAAGTTTGTGTAGAGTGAGCCATCAGAAAATATATCTCACTTTCACTCGAAAAAAATCTGTATCTCGGAATATTCCGTATTTTGGAATATTTGGATATGGGATACTCAAGCTGTATGTATATATATATATATATATATATATATATTTTTTTTTTTTACATATTTTTTGTTGCTTTTTGCAATTTCACTACCATACAGGAGATAGGACACTGGTCTGTACTATGACTAATTCTTTCTTAATTTCGTAATTTTTTTCTTTATTTTCATGTATTGTTTATTTTGGTATTTTTTCTATATTCATGTGCATAATTGCGCTGTGACGTACTGTGATAGAGTGACAATGGGGCAATACCATTCTACTGATGTGGTCTGGAAATTATATGTCGCTGTTGTCATTTTGTGTATTGTTATGATTATATTGCACTGTGGCACTTTAAGGGGTGCAGCAGGAGCCTGATGGGAGGGATGACACTGGAGCCCCACATATATGGAGCATAGGATGTAGACTAATAGATAATTAATGTTGTATTTCAAGATATAAATAGCGGCATACTGATTAATGTATGTTCCATACCCCCATTGCATTAGATGGATCACACCTGTGAGGTTGCAACGCAGTCCCTTTTGGAAATAGTGAAATTGACAAGTTCTTTTATATGCGGTTATGCGCTGTGGAGGCATTGCACAGTAATACACAGGCATGAACCTGTGATTCGCCTGCGTCTGGTATTCATAGCAACAGCTGTAACACCGGGGTAAGAGCTAAATGAAGTCACAGGAAGTGACACGCACCCGGTGGAACGCACAACCCGGAAGTGCGGGAGCCCGTGGAATGCATGGAGCTTCCTGCACAGCAGGTTTGAGTAGTCTATGTGATGTAGAGAGTGCGCCTGGGACAGGGCGCATGCGCAGTAGTGTGAAACGCACGCTGGAGTGTTATGAACAGTATGTCAGCACAGTTGTGAGTATTTTATGATTATACTTTGCTATTTAATGTGGGTCTGGAATGTTTCCTTCTCAGATGGCTCCTGACTGCAAAGGTGGTGGTGACAAGATGCTATGGTCTTTAACGGTCATTTGTTGACCGAAGTCGACAGATGGATAAGTGAGAACTCTACCTTATTGCATTATTATACCAAGCTGAATTCATAGGCACAATGAGTGCTGTAATGTTTTTCTATAAATGACATTTGGAAATTTTATGCTGAGTCACCGGTTAGAGACTTTTTGTAGAGCCCCGCTTGGGTGAAAATAAATTATATATGTGTTTGCTTTGAAAGAAAGTGTTGAGTGCCGTTTTTCAAATAATTCTATTTGCTAAGGCCCAGATGGAACAGAATTAAGGGAGCACTTGCTTGAAACAATTATGTGAGTGTGCATTTGTTCTAGAATATATATATATATATATATATATAGAGAGAGAGAGAGAGAGAGAGAGAGAGAGAGAGAAAGAGAGAGAGAGAGAGACAGAAAACGGTAGCTGGCGGCACTCAAGGGGTCTAAACAACCTCAAAACAGACACTGCGGACACAGTGTACGTTCTAACGTTTTGGATTTTTAATTCCTTTCTCAAAGAACAACATACAGAATACATTTTACTTACCTAAATAGCACCCACCACCAGTGTAGAGACGCCAACCGCTGCGGCATTGTCACGCCGGGAGCCGCGCACTGACGTCATCAGCGCTGCGCCCGATCTCAGTCAGCGCTTCTGCTGCTATGGCAACCGGGGGAGGGTCAAAGGACAACACCTAGAAGAAAATGTAAAAAGTATATGAAGGGAGAGCGCAAAGAGAAAGTAATGGACATAGCACAGAGAGGATAGAACGACATATTAATAAATCGCACTATACAATATACAGCCAGTGGAAAAGTTAGAGTACATAATTGTCAAATCAACATGCATGTAAACACTAAAGAGAATAGAACATTGCAGAGAAAGATATTCATTGAGGCCAGAGGGGTGTGTGGTATTCAGATTGAAGATCCATCTTGCCTCCAACTTCAGAAGTAGTCTATCACGACCACCCCCCAGGACAGATTTGGGGGGCCTGATCAATCATCTTGTAGCGAAGTGTAGCAAGGGGGTGTCTCTGGTCCCTAAAATGCCTGGCTACTGGTTGCTCACAAGGCTTGCCTTCTAGAGCAATCCTGATAGCACAACGGTATGTTGCCATCCTCTCTTTAAATTTACAAGTGGTTTTACCCACGCATATCAAACCACACGGGCAACGGATGATGTAAATAACATATTTACTACAGCAAGTAAGTGCCTGGTGGATCCTGATCTTCTTTCCTGAGTGCGGATGTAAAAATGAGCCTCCAGGTTCCAGGTACCCACAGGTTACACACCCAACACATCTGCAATTACCAGGCTTTCTAGAAAGGAAATGTTGTCCTGGTGTTTTCTTAAACGAGGTGATGTCAGTTCGTACCACCATGTCACGAATGTTCTTTCCACGTTTGTGGCAAGGCATAAGGCGATGATTCCGCAATGTGGGAATACCTGGATCCTCAGCAACAATGGGCCAGTATTGTTTTGCCTGTTGCACAATCTCCTTACTTGCTGTAGAATAAGTGTTGATGAAGGGGATGGATTGTTTAGCAGTGCTTTTTGTGATGGATTTCATTGTGTCGGCTCTTGGAATGGCCATCACTTTTTTCTTGATTTCCATAAGGGACAACAGATCATAACCCCTATGTACAAAGAGCTTGATCATTTCATCCATGTGCAATTCTGCAACTTTCTGATCACTGCAAATTCTGTGTACTCTAAGTAGTTGTGAGTAAGGGAGACTCCTTTTCATAGCCCCCGGATGATGACTATTAGCTGAGAGCACAGTATTCCGATTCGTTGTCTTTCTATAGATAGATGTTTGCAGTCCCTGCTCCGAGATTTGAATATGAATGTCCAAGTAATTGATTTCATTACTGCTGACCACGATTGTGAGTTTCATATCATCATCAGTGTCATTGGAGAATTTCAGAGCCTTCTGTAAGACGTCTTCAGGACCAGACCATAGGAGCAGCATATCGTCTATGTACCGGAGGAATAACATCACATTTTCCGAGATCCAGGGTTGTGACATAAATAGTGTGTTTTCCACTTCAAACATATAACAATTTGCATATGTAGGGGCCACACAGGACCCCATTGCACAGCCCCTCAGCTGCAGATAGAATGCCCCATCGAAAAGGAAATAATTCCTTGTCAGGGTCTTCTCCAGCAATGTGAGATAGAACTCTATCTCCGGACCCTCATAGAGGGAGTTGTCAGTTATCAGGTCCCTGACTGCCTGTAATCCTTTCGTATGGGCGATGTTAGTGTAAAGACTAACCACATCTAAGGAGCATAGGAATGTTGGCATGGGAAGATCTGACAATGCTTCTAATTTTAACAATAGTGTGGTTGAGTCTTTTAAATATGTTGTTTAGACTTGCACAACTGATTGAAGATAGTGGTCAAGGTATTGGGAGATAGAATAGTATAGGGAACCCCTAGCCATGGTTATTGGATGTCCCGGTGGACGTATGGCATCCTTGTGCAATTTTGGAAGGGTGTAAAGTACTGGTGTAATGGGATGTTGTACCCGTAATGAATCAGCAGTTTTAGCAGAGATGATATTGTCCTTAGTTGCTTGTTGCAAAATCATATACATTTCTGCCTTATACCCAGCCGGAGGGTCCCCAGCCAGTTTCTGATAAACACTAGAGTCCCCCAATTGTGAAAGGATTTCAGTTCTATAGTAATCTACGTCCAACACGACAATGATTCCCCCTTTGTTCGCGGGGCGGATTACAATGTCCCCATAACCAGAGAGATTCTTCAATTCGGTAAATTCCGCCCTGAACAGATTAGATTTCCCACTAGGATTTGCATGCCTCCTATCACGGATGCACATATTTATTTGTTTCAAAAAGCATTTAATGGACTGTTTTTGTGATACAGGATCAAAAAACGATGTAGTTGGACGTATCAGATATGGTTGAAATTGAACATCAGAAACACAGTCTTTGAACAATTCCTTCAGCCTCAAGAACCTGTCAAATTTATATAGTTTCACCTTGCTAGTGAATGCATCATGTCGATTTGTCGGCACAAATGAGAGTCCATGATTTAACACCCTCACCTCCTCCTGCGACAGTGTTCTGCTGGAAAAATTGAAGACTACTTGTTCTTTTTCTGCTTTGCTTTTGAACAGCCTTTTCCACTGTCCTCCTCTTCTAGAACAGGTTCTCCCCGGCCCTCGCGTTGTGCCCGGTGCTCACCCCTAAAGGGGGGCGCTGTGATGAGGAATTGCCGGCAGAATTTTCAAATTCACTCGCAGAGGAGAGACCTGCACTGAAAGAATCCGTGCCTGGATGCTGCCTCCGTCTTTGACAGAATTTCTTCCGATAACCCTCATTGCTCCTTTTTCCACTCATTGTGTATGCTCATTCATACACTCTATTCTCGGCATAGTCTCTATTGACAACCGCAACTTTATCTCTCTTGAACTTTATCAGGTCTTTCTTGTATTAATCGACATGGGCATTCATTCTGGTGAGCCAGTCATTGCTAGTATCTTTATTCATAGAATCAAGATGTAAGCTTTCAAAATCCCTGATCTTTTCTTTCGTCAGGTTGAGCTCCCTCGTAGACTCTTCAATAACTAATAGAATAAGGTCAAATGATGCTTTATTCAGAATGGCCGCCCATTTAAACAGAAATCTTGACTATACCTCCCTATTGTAGGGATGTTCCTAATGCGGAATCCCCGCGGGATCTTTCTATCCCTATAATAGTCTGAGAGAGAGACTCCATGCAGGAGAAAATCCACTTCTCATTTCTTAAGGCGCAGGAGCTGTGCATACAATTGTTCAAAAGTCACAGAAGTCCTGAGTCCAAGGAAAGCTGTGCTGCAATACATACAAGTCTGTGGACCGACACTCACTCCATGCATAGCAACATGCCCCGGTGCCCTCCGATAGATAAATGCAGACAGAAAACGGTAGCAGGCAGCACTCAAGGGGTCTAACCAACCTCAAAACAGACACTGTGGACACAGTGTACGTTCTAACATTTCGGACTTTTAATTCCGCTGTGGGCATCTCTTCACTGGTGGTGGGTGCTATTTAGGTAAGTAAACTGTATTATGTATGTTGTTCTTTGATAAAGGAATTAAAAGTCCAAAACGTTAGAACGGTGCAGGTCTCTCCTCTGCGAGTGAATTTGAAAATTCTGCCGGCAATTCCTCATCACAGCGCCCCCCTTTAGGGGTGAGCACCGGGCACAACGCGAGGGCCGGGGAGAACCTGTTCTAGAAGAGGAGGACAGTGGAAAAGGCTGTTCAAAAGCAAAGCAGAAAAAGAACAAGTAGTCTTCAATTTTTCCAGCAGAACACTGTCGCAGGAGGAGGTGAGGGTGTTAAATCATGGACTCTCATTTGTGCCTACAAATCGACATGATGCATTCACTAGCAAGGTGGAACTATATAAATTTGACAGGTCCTTGAGGCTGAAGGAATTCTTCAGAGACTCTGTTTCTGATGTTCAATTTCAACCATCTCTGATACATCCAACTACATCGTTTTTTGATCCTGTATCACAAAAACAGTCCATTAAATGCTTTTCGAAACAAATGGATATGTGCATCCATGATAGGAGGCATGGGAATCTTAGTGGGAAATATAATCTGTCCAGGGCGGAATTTACTGCATTGAAGAATCTCTCTGGTTATGAGGACATTGTAATCCGCCCCGCGGACAAAGGGGGAGCCATTGTCGTGTTGGACGTAGATTACGATAGAACTGAAATCCTTTCACAATTGGGGGACTCTAGTGTTTATCAGAAACTGGCTGGGGACCCTCCGGCTGGGTATTAGGCAGAAATGTATATGATTTTGCAACAAGCAACTAAGGACAATATCATCTCTGCTAAAACTGCTGATTCATTATGGGTACAACATCCCATTACACCAGTACTTTATACCCTTCCAAAATTGCACTAGGATGCCATACGTACACCGGGACGTCCAATAATCTCAGCTAGGGGTTCCCTATACTATTCTATCTCCCAATACCTTGACCACTATCTTCAATCAGTTGTGCAAGTCTAAACAACATATTTAAAAGACTCAACCACACTATTGTTAAAATTAGAAGCATTGTCAGATCTTCCCATGCCAACATTCCTATGCTCCTTAGATGTGGTTAGTCTTTACACTAACATCCCCCATACGAAAGGATTACAGGCAGTCAGGGACCTGATAACTGACAACTCCCTCTATGAGGGTCCGGAGATAGAGTTCTATCTCACATTGCTGGAGAAGACCCTGACAAGGAATTATTTCCTTTTCGATGGGGCATTCTATCTGCAGCTGAGGGGCTGTGCAATGGGGTCCTGTGTGTCCCCTACATATGCAAATTGTTATATGTTTGAAGTGGAAAACACACTATTTATGTCACAACCCTGGATCTCGGAAAATGTGATGTTATTGCTCCGGAACATAGACGATATCCTGCTCCTATGGTCTGGTCCTGAAGACGTCTTACAGAAGGCACTGAAATTCGCCAATGACACTGATGATGACATTAAATTCACATATGTGGTCAGCAGTAATGAAATCAATTACTTGGACATTCATATTCAAATCTCGGAGCAGGGACTGCAAACATCTATCCATAGAAAGACAACGGATCGGAATACTGTGCTCTCAGCTAATAGTCATCATCCGGGGGCTATGAAAAGGAGTCTCTATTACTCACAACTACTTAGAGTGCACAGAATTTGCAGTGATCAGAAAGTTGCAGAATTGCACATGGATGAAATGATCAAGCGCTTTGCACATAGGGGTTATGATCTGTTGTCCCTTATGGAAATCAAGAAAAAAGTGATGGCCATTCCAAGAGCTGACACGTTGAAATCCATCACAAAAAGCACTGCTAAACAATCCATCCCCTTCATCAACACATATTCTACAGCAAGTAAGGAGATTGTGCAACAGGCAAAACAATACTGGCCCATTGTCGCTGAGGATCCAGGTATTCCCACATTGCGGAATCATCGCCTTATGCCTTGCCACAAACGTGGAAAGAACATTCGTGACATGGTGGTACGAACTGACATCACCTCATTTAAGAAAACACCAGGACAACATTTCCTTTCTAGAAAGCCTGGTAATTACAGATGTGTTGGGTGTGTAACCTGTGGGTACCTGGAACCTGGAGACTCATTTTTACATCCGCACTCAGGAAAGAAGATCAGGATCCACCAAGCACTTACTTGCTGTAGTAAATATGTTATTTACATCATCCGTTGCCCGTGTGGTTTGATATATACGTGGGTAAAACCACTTGTCAATTTAAAGAGAGGATGGCAGCACCCTGTTGTGCTATCAGGTATGCTCTGGAAGGCAAGCCTTGTGAGCAACCAGTAGCCAGGCATTTTAGGGACCAGAGACACCCTCTTGCTACACTTCGCTACAAGATGATTGATCAGGCCCCCAAATCTATCCGGCGGGGTGATCGTGATAGACTACTTCTGAAGTTGGAGGCAAGATGGATCTTCAATCTGAATACCACACACCCCTCTGGCCTCAATGAATATCTTTCTCTGCAATGTTTTCTCTAATCTGCCTCTTTGTCTATTCTCTTTAGTGTTTACATGCATGTTGATTTTAGTGATGAGCGGATTCAGTTTTACTTGGTTTTACTCGGCTCTCAAAACGGCATCTTATTGGCTCACGGATGTCACGTGTTTTGGATAGCCAATAAGATGCCGTTTTGAGAACTGAGTAAAACCGAGTAAAACCGAATCCGCTCATCACTAGTTGATTTGACAATTATGTACTCTAACTTTTCCACTAGCTGTATATTGTATAGTGCGCTTTATTAATATGTCATTCTATCCTCTATGTGCTATGTCCATTACTTTCTCTCTGCGCTCTCCCTTCATATGCTTTTTACATTTTCTTCTAGGTGTTGTCCTTTGCTCCTATGGCAACCGGGGGAGGGTCAGACGCGCTGACTGAGATCGGGTGCAGCGCTGATGATGTCAGTGCGCGGCTCCCAGCGTGACAACATCGCAGCGGTGGGCGTCTCTTCACTGGTGGTGGGTGCTATTTAGGTAAGTAAAATGTATTCTGTATGTTGTTCTTTGATAAAGGAATTAAAAGTCTGAAACGTTAGAATGTACACTGTGTCCGCAGTGTCTGTTTTGAGGTTGCTTAGACCCCTTGAGTGCCGCCTGCTACTGTTTTCTGTCTGCATTTATCTATTGGAGGGCACCGGGGCATGATGCTATGCATGGAGTGAGTGCCAGTCCACAGACTTGTATATATATATATATATATATATATATATATATATAGCAAAAAAGACAAAATAAGAGGGGGCGCTCTATAGTGCATAAAAGTTTTAATATCAACAAACAGATAAAAAACTGTAAACTCCAGAGAGATGTTACTCGTACCAGAGAATAAAACACTGTGGGCTGGTTACCACAAGACATATAATGTTACCATCCAGGCAATACTCGTCCCGCAGTTTAACGACTCTCCAGAGCAGACCACATGAAGCTGCCAACCGGAAAAGATGTTTAGCTTCACACGGACCCGCCGTGTGTGTAAGCTGCTGCACTGGATCGCGTAGACACAGTAAAGGAATGCCGGAGGTGAAAATAGAAAGCGCGTTGTCAGATCACACCCTGACCGGTTTCATCTGAAAGACTTCGTCAAAGGGCGTGACCTGACACGCACCAGGGCAGCTTTTTAAAGTGTGTCTCTACCAACAATAGCCATCACACTAGCACACCCGTTAATAATAACATCTAATTGCTGTGTGTAATAAACATTAACACACCGTAGCAACAATGTAATGACTAACAAACATGTATCAAATCCTCAAAGAAGGATGAATAAATATTACATAGTTACTTTAACAGCAGAGGTAGTAAATATTTGTAACAAAAATCGGTATAAAATAAATCATACCCAATATCAAATAAATACAAACATTAAAAAATACATACAGTGTCACAATTAAATTACAACCAATTTTTAGTCATACCGTAACATTACAGTTCTAAATATCAATCAGTGATAAAAGGTGTAACCTCATAACCTTCATTCAGTCCTATAGGTACCATAGTATTTAACATCAGTATCCAATATGTTTCTCTCTTCAACAGGTGTTTATCTCTATCACCACCAAGTTTATTAGCAGCTACTACTTCAATACCTTTTATAGTGAGCCCACTAGGATCCATATTGTGAAAAGCCTTAAAGTGCCTAGGGACACTATGCGTTAACACCCCATTCTTGATGTTACGATAATGTTCTAACATTCTAATTTTTAGTGCTCGCTTAGTTTTCCCTATATAATGTTTATTGCAAGGGCATGTAAGTAAATAAACCACAAAAGTGGTGTTACAGTTAATAAAACTCTTAATACTATACGGTATATCTAAAAGCGTTTCACAATTAGTAATAGTAGAACCTTTGTCAATAAAAGGACAAATCTTACATTTACCACAAGGGAAACAACCATTAATCTTCAAAAAATTATTACTAGACTTTGGAATTTCAGGAATACTAGTAAGTTGACTTTTAGATAAAAGATTCTTCATATTTGCAGCTTTTCTGTACACAATTCTAGGGTATCAGTAATAACGTCAACTAGCATAGAGTCCAATTTTAAAATATGCCAGTTCTTGTTGAGAATTCTAGAAATATCCTTCTGGTTATCATTATATTTAGTTATAAACATTCAATCGGCTGTCTTTTCTTGATTTCTAAGGCGTGGTTTGCTAGATAACAGATCACATCTATTTCTCTCTCTTGCCTTGGAAATAGAGACTTCTACAATATGCTTGGGAAGCCTCTTTCCAAGAAACGATCTTGGTACACACAAGCTTGTTCATTAAAGGTCTCAATATCCGTACAATTGCGGCGCAAGCGGAGAAATTGCGAATAAGGTATATTATTTTTCCATTGTTGGAAATGACAACTATTATACTCCAGATAGCTATTACTATCTACAGACTTAAAAATCGTGGACGTCTCAATAGAGTCAATGGTGGGGAAATTTTCAACACTCAATAATAAATCAAGAAACTCTATGCGTTTAGTTTGGAAGTTGGATGAAAAGGAGAGATTGTAATCATTATCATTAAGTCCTCCCACGAACTCATTAAAACCACTTTCATCTCCCTTCCAAATTACTAATACGTCATCTATATAACGCTTAAATAAGATAAAGTTATCCACAAATTTCCCAATAATGATCTAATTCTCCCACATACCCATATACAGGTTGGCCAAACTTGGGGCACAAATAGTCCCCATTGCGGTCCCCCATTTCTGGAGGAACCACTCACCAAGAAAATCTAAATAATTATGCGTTAAAACAAAATATAAACATTCACATATGAAATCTGTGAGAAGAGGACCAATTTCAGAATCTTGAACAAGAAACAATTTTATAGACTCAATACCTTTTTGATGTGGAGTAGCGGTATATAGCGATTGCACATCGATAGTACCCCAATTATAATTCTCACACCACTTAATGTCATTTAAAATCTGCAATATATGGGCAGAATCTTTAACAAATGTGGATAAATTAGGCACATATTTCTTAATAAATATATATATGGCCACACCCACCCTGGGGCCCGGGAAGTTGTTTAACCGGGCCCAGGATTTCTCTTGGAAGCCCTGCGCACATGTACACTGGGCCAAACACCAGGAGAATGCAACTGCATCACGGCTGTGATTGCAGCTGAATAAGGCCCTTACTTTGCAAAAATAATGTATGTATAAGGACTATGGTTTTTTTTTCAACTTTGGTATAAAGTTGCAGATTAAGCATAACATGCTTGTATCGAACCTGTCTTTAGACTGTTTAACCTTGTGTATGTGTTCCTCAACTTTCCTCAATGCAGTATTGTATCACCATTACAACTATCAGGAGTATCTATCCCAGCACCAAAGAAATTATAATTTTATACGGTCATTTTAACATCCATTGTCGCAACTCGTGGCAAATTGGATTCTTTATTTTTGAAAGCCATACAGCCGCAGATAATGAATAGCTCCCTCTCTATTATAGAAGTCTTTTTCTACCATTTTTTATTTGAACTCTGTTATATTAATACTAGAGATGAGCGGGTTCGGTTCCTCGGAATCCGAACCCGCCCGAACTTCATGTTTTTTTTCACGGGTCCGAGCGACTCGGATCTTCCCGCCTTGCTCGGTTAACCCGAGCGCGCCCGAACGTCATCATGACGCTGTCGGATTCTCGCGAGACTCGGATTCTATATAAGGAGCCGCGCGTCGCCGCCATTTTCACACGTGCATTGAGATTGATAGGGAGAGGACGTGGCTGGCGTCCTCTCCATTTAGATTAGAAGAGAGAGAGTGAGATTGATTTGAGACAGAGACACTTGATTTACTGGAGCTTAGGAGTACTGTAGAGAGTGCAGAGTTTAGTAGTGACTGACCACAGTGACCACCAGACAGTGCAGTTTTATTTAATATAATCCGTTCTCTGCCTGAAAAAAACGATACACAGTGACTCAGTCACATACCATATCTGTGTGCACTGCTCAGCCCAGTGTGCTGCATCATCTATGTATATATCTGACTGTGCTCACACAGCTTATAATTGTGGGGGAGACTGGGGAGCAGTGCCAGTTATAGGTTATAGCAGGAGCCAGGAGTACATATTATTAAAATTAAACAGTGCACACTTTTGCTGCAGGAGTGCCACTGCCAGTGTGACTGACCAGTGACCTGACCACACTGACCACCAGTATAGTTAGTAGTATACTATATTGTGATTGCCTGAAAAAGTTAAACACTCGTCGTGTGACTTGTGTGGTGTTTTTTTTTTTATTCTATAAAAAACTCATTCTGCTGACAGACAGTGTCCAGCAGGTCCGTCATTATATAATATATACCTGTCCGGCTGCAGTAGTGATATATATATATTTTTTATATCATTATTTATCATCCAGTCGCAGCAGACACAGTACGGTAGTTCACGGCTGTAGCTACCTCTGTGTCGGCACTCGGCAGTCCATCCATAATTGTATACCACCTACCCGTGGTTTTTTTTTCTTTCTTCTTTATACATACATACTACATCTCTTTATCAACCAGTCTATATTAGCAGCAGACACAGTACAGTAGTCCACGGCTGTAGCTACCTCTGTGTCGGCACTCGGCAGTCCATCCATAATTGTATACCACCTACCCGTGGTTTTTTTTTCTTTCTTCTTTATACATACATACTACATCTCTTTATCAACCAGTCTATATTATCAGCAGACACAGTACAGTACGGTAGTCCACGGCTGTAGCTACCTCTGTGTCGGCACTCGGCAGTCCGTCCATAATTGTATACCACCTACCCGTGGTTTTTTTTTCTTTCTTCTTTATACATACATACTACATCTCTTTATCAACCAGTCTATATTAGCAGCAGACACAGTACAGTAGTCCACGGCTGTAGCTACCTCTGTGTCGGCACTCGGCAGTCCATCCATAATTGTATACCACCTACCCGTGTTTTTTTTTTCTTTCTTCTTTATACATACATACTACATCTCTTTATCAACCAGTCTATATTAGCAGCAGACACAGTACAGTACGGTAGTCCACGGCTGTAGCTACCTCTGTGTCGGCACTCGGCAGTCCGTCCATAATTGTATACCACCTACCCGTGGTTTTTTTTTCTTTCTTCTTTATACATACATACTACATCTCTTTATCAACCAGTCTATATTAGCAGCAGACACAGTACAGTAGTCCACGACTGTAGCTACCTCTGTGTCGGCACTCGGCAGTCCATCCATAATTGTATACCACCTACCCGTGGTTTTTTTTTTCTTTCTTCTTTATACATACTACATCTCATTATCAACTAGTCTATATTAGCAGCAGACACAGTACGGTAGTCCACGGCTGTAGCTACCTCTGTGTCGGCACTCGGCAGTCCGTCCATAATTGTATACCACCTACCCGTGTTTTTTTTTTCTTTCTTCTTTATACATACTACATCTCATTATCAACCAGTCTATATTAGCAGCAGACACAGTACGGTAGTCCACGGCTGTAGCTACCTCTGTGTCGGCACTCGGCAGTCCATCCATAATTGTATACCACCTACCCGTGGTTTTTCTTTCTTTCTTATTTATGCATACTACATCTCATTATCATCCAGTCTATATTAGCAGCAGACACAGTACAGTACGGTAGTCCACGGCTGTAGCTACCTCTGTGTCGGCACTCGGCAGTCCGTCCATAATTGTATACCACCTACCCATGGTTTTTTTTTTCTTTCTTCTTTATACATACTACATCTCATTATCAACCAGTCTATATTAGCAGCAGACACAGTACGGTAGTCCACGGCTGTAGCTACCTCTGTGTCGGCACTCGGCAGTCCATCCATAATTGTATACCACCTACCCGTGGTTTTTTTTTTCTTTCTTCTTTATACATACATACTACATCTCATTATCATCCAGTCTATATTAGCAGCAGACACAGTACAGTACAATAGTCCACGGCTGTAGCTACCTCTGTGTCGGCACTCGGCAGTCCATCCATAATTGTATACTAGTATCCATTCATCTCCATTGTTTACCTGAGGTGCCTTTTAGTTGTGCCTATTAAAATATGGAGAACAAAAATGTTGAGGTTCCAAAATTAGGGAAAGATCAAGATCCACTTCCACCTCGTGCTGAAGCTGCTGCCACTAGTCATGGCCGAGACGATGAAATGCCAGCAACGTCGTCTGCCAAGGCCGATGCCCAATGTCATAGTACAGAGCATGTCAAATCCAAAACACCAAATATCAGTAAAAAAAGGACTCCAAAACCTAAAATAAAATTGTCGGAGAAGCGTAAACTTGCCAATATGCCATTTACCACACGGAGTGGCAAGGAACGGTTGAGGCCCTGGCCTATGTTCATGGCTAGTGGTTCAGCTTCACATGAGGATGGAAGCACTCAGCCTCTCGCTAGAAAACTGAAAAGACTCAAGCTGGCAAAAGCACCGCAAAGAACTGTGCGTTCTTCGAAATCCCAAATCCACAAGGAGAGTCCAATTGTGTCGGTTGCGATGCCTGACCTTCCCAACACTGGACGTGAAGAGCATGCGCCTTCCACCATTTGCACGCCCCCTGCAAGTGCTGGAAGGAGCACCCGCAGTCCAGTTCCTGATAGTCAGATTGAAGATGTCAGTGTTGAAGTACACCAGGATGAGGAGGATATGGGTGTTGCTGGCGCTGGGGAGGAAATTGACCAGGAGGATTCTGATGGTGAGGTGGTTTGTTTAAGTCAGGCACCCGGGGAGACACCTGTTTGTCCGTGGGAGGAATATGGCCGTTGACATGCCTGGTGAAAATACCAAAAAAATCAGCTCTTCGGTGTGGAAGTATTTCACCAGAAATGCGGACAACATTTGTCAAGCCGTGTGTTCCCTTTGTCAAGCTGTAATAAGTAGGGGTAAGGACGTTAACCACCTCGGAACATCCTCCCTTATACGTCACCTGCAGCGCATTCATAATAAGTCAGTGACAAGTTCAAAAACTTTGGGCGACAGCGGAAGCAGTCCACTGACCAGTAAATCCCTTCCTCTTGTAACCAAGCTCACGCAAACCACCCCACCAACTCCCTCAGTGTCAATTTCCTCCTTCCCCAGGAATGCCAATAGTCCTGCAGGCCATGTCACTGGCAATTCTGACGAGTCCTCTCCTGCCTGGGATTCCTCCGATGCATCCTTGCGTGTAACGCCTACTGCTGCTGGCGCTGCTGTTGTTGCTGCTGGGAGTCGATGGTCATCCCAGAGGGGAAGTCGTAAGCCCACTTGTACTACTTCCAGTAAGCAATTGACTGTCCAACAGTCCTTTGCGAGGAAGATGAAATATCACAGCAGTCATCCTGCTGCAAAGCGGATAACTGAGGCCTTGACAACTATGATGGTGTTAGACGTGCGTCCGGTATCCGCCGTTAGTTCACAGGGAACTAGACAATTTATTGAGGCAGTGTGCCCCCGTTACCAAATACCATCTAGGTTCCACTTCTGTAGGCAGGCGATACCGAGAATGTACACGGACGTCAGAAAAAGACTCACCAGTGTCCTAAAAAATGCAGTTGTACCCAATGTCCACTTAACCACGGACATGTGGACAAGTGGAGCATGGCAGGGTCAGGACTATATGACTGTGACAGCCCACTGGGTAGATGTATGGACTCCCGCCGCAAGAACAGCAGCGGCGGCACCAGTAGCAGCATCTCGCAAACGCCAACTCTTTCCTAGGCAGGCTACGCTTTGTATCACCGCTTTCCAGAATACGCACACAGCTAAAAATCTCTTACGGCAACTGAGGAAGATCATCGCAGAATGGCTTACCCCAATTGGACTCTCCTGTGGATTTGTGGCATCGGACAACGCCAGCAATATTGTGTGTGCATTAAATATGGGCAAATTCCAGCACGTCCCATGTTTTGCACATACCTTGAATTTGGTGGTGCAGAATTTTTAAAAAAACGACAGGGGCGTGCAAGAGATGCTGTCGGTGGCCAGAAGAATTGTGGGACACTTTCGGCATACAGGCACCATGTACAGAAGACTGGAGCACCACCAAAAACTACTGAACCTGCCCTGCCATCATCTGAAGCAAGAAGTGGTAACGAGGTGGAATTCAACCCTCTATATGCTTCAGAGGTTGGCGGAGCAGCAAAAGGCCATTCAAGCCTATACAATTGAGCACGATATAGGAGGTGGAATGCACCTGTCTCAAGTGCAGTGGAGAATGATTTCAACGTTGTGCAAGGTTCTGATGCCCTTTGAACTTGCCACACGTGAAGTCAGTTCAGACACTGCCAGCCTGAGTCAGGTCATTCCCCTCATCAGGCTTTTGCAGAAGAAGCTGGAGACATTGAAGGAGGAGCTAACACGGAGCGATTCCGCTAGGCATGTGGGACTTGTGGATGGAGCCCTTAATTCGCTTAACAAGGATTCACGGGTGGTCAATCTGTTGAAATCAGAGCACTACATTTTGGCCACTGTGCTCGATCCTAGATTTAAAACCTACCTTGGATCTCTCTTTCCGGCAGACACAAGTCTGCTGGGGTTCAAAGACCTGCTGGTGAGAAAATTGTCAAGTCAAGCGGAACGCGACCTGTCAACATCTCCTCCTTCACATTCTCCCGCAACTGGGGGTGCGAGGAAAAGGCTCAGAATTCCGAGCCCACCCGCTGGCGGTGATGCAGGGCAGTCTGGAGCGACTGCTGATGCTGACATCTGGTCCGGACTGAAGGACCTGACAACGATTACGGACATGTCGTCTACTGTCACTGCATATGATTCTCTCAACATTGAAAGAATGGTGGAGGATTATATGAGTGACCGCATCCAAGTAGGCACGTCACACAGTCCGTACTTATACTGGCAGGAAAAAGAGGCAATTTGGAGGCCCTTGCACAAACTGGCTTTATTCTACCTAAGTTGCCCTCCCACAAGTGTGTACTCCGAAAGAGTGTTTAGTGCCGCCGCTCACCTTGTCAGCAATCGGCGTACGAGGTTACATCCAGAAAATGTGGAGAAGATGATGTTCATTAAAATGAATTATAATCAATTCCTCCGCGGAGACATTGACCAGCAGCAATTGCCTCTACAAAGTACACAGGGAGCTGAGATGGTGGATTCCAGTGGGGACGAATTGATAATCTGTGAGGAGGGGGATGTACACGGTGATATATCGGAGGATGATGATGAGGTGGACATCTTGCCTCTGTAGAGCCAGTTTGTGCAAGGAGAGATTAATTGCTTCTTTTTGGGGGGGGTCCAAACCAACCCGTCATATCAGTCACAGTCGTGTGGCAGACCCTGTCACTGAAATGATGGGTTGGTTAAAGTGTGCATGTCCTGTTTATACAACATAAGGGTGGGTGGGAGGGCCCAAGGACAATTCCATCTTGCACCTCTTTTTTCTTTTATTTTTCTTTGCGTCATGTGCTGTTTGGGGAGGGTTTTTTGGAAGGGCCATCCTGCGTGACACTGCAGTGCCACTCCTAGATGGGCCCGGTGTTTGTGTCGGCCACTAGGGTCGCTTATCTTACTCACACAGTCAGCTACCTCATTGCGCCTCTTTTTTTCTTTGCGTCATGTGCTGTTTGGGGAGGGTTTTTTGGAAGGGCCATCCTGCGTGACACTGCAGTGCCACTCCTAGATGGGCCCGGTGTTTGTGTCGGCCACTAGGGTCGCTTATCTTACTCACACAGTCAGCTACCTCATTGCGCCTCTTTTTTTCTTTGCGTCATGTGCTGTTTGGGGAGGGTTTTTTGGAAGGGCCATCCTGCGTGACACTGCAGTGCCACTCCTAGATGGGCCCGGTGTTTGTGTCGGCCACTAGGGTCGCTTATCTTACTCACACAGTCAGCTACCTCATTGCGCCTCTTTTTTTCTTTGCGTCATGTGCTGTTTGGGGAGGGTTTTTTGGAAGGGCCATCCTGCGTGACACTGCAGTGCCACTCCTAGATGGGCCCGGTGCTTGTGTCGGCCACTAGGGTCGCTTATCTTACTCACACAGTCAGCTACCTCATTGCGCCTCTTTTTTTCTTTGCGTCATGTGCTGTTTGGGGAGGGTTTTTTGGAAGGGACATCCTGCGTGACACTGCAGTGCCACTCCTAGATGGGCCCGGTGTTTGTGTCGGCCACTAGGGTCGCTTATCTTACTCACACAGCTACCTCATTGCGCCTCTTTTTTTCTTTGCGTCATGTGCTGTTTGGGGAGGGTTTTTTGGAAGGGACATCCTGCGTGACACTGCAGTGCCACTCCTAGATGGGCCCGGTGTTTGTGTCGGCCACTAGGGTCGCTTATCTTACTCACACAGCTACCTCATTGCGCCTCTTTTTTTCTTTGCGTCATGTGCTGTTTGGGGAGGGTTTTTTGGAAGGGACATCCTGCGTGACACTGCAGTGCCACTCCTAGATGGGCCCGGTGTTTGTGTCGGCCACTAGGGTCGCTTATCTTACTCACACAGCGACCTCGGTGCAAATTTTAGGACTAAAAATAATATTGTGAGGTGTGAGGTATTCAGAATAGACTGAAAATGAGTGTAAATTATGGTTTTTGAGGTTAATAATACTTTGGGATCAAAATGACCCCCAAATTCTATGATTTAAGCTGTTTTTTAGGGTTTTTTGAAAAAAACACCCGAATCCAAAACACACCCGAATCCGACAAAAAAAATTCGGTGAGGTTTTGCCAAAACGCGGTCGAACCCAAAACACGGCCGCGGAACCGAACCCAAAACCAAAACACAAAACCCGAAAAATTTCCGGCGCTCATCTCTAATTAATACGTTTGCATTTAGCATGTCATAAAAATCTGTCTGTCTATCTATCTATCTATCTATCTATCTATCTATCTATCTATCTATCTATCTATCTATCTATCTGTCTAAATGTATGAACATAATATAATTTTATTTCAATACCACCATCTACTGTATATCAATTCATAGTATTGCTAATTCTTTCCCCCAATGCGGCTGATCCATACTGTACTTTCTGCATATAAAACTGTAACATACTGTATACAATATTTATAATACGGAAGCCAAATCTCTAATGCTTCTACTATATCAACCATTAATCTTCAGCTCTGGCTTATTTTTTTAATTGCCTTTCTTTTCTCTCTCTTTCATCGCCATCACAATGTTATCTTTCGTTACTAATCAGCAACTTAAGACTGACATTATAATAATCAGAAAAAAGAACCTTCTATTTTATACTGTTATATTAATATCACATATGCAATAGTTCTAGATTCAGTATTTTAAATCTGGCTATAACTGTAATTTTACACCCATCCTTGCTCTCAAACAATCCTGGATTAGGTGCAGGTTAAGTTTATCTATAAAGCAGTACAGGTCGATGCCTAAGGCTTGTTGAGTTCTAAGGGGCCCACCTGCTACCTGTTGTTATTTAAGTACTAGCTGGGATACCCGCCTTTGCCCGGGTTGGAGAATGGACCTTAAACTAAAGACCATGCCTGCAAGTGCTTTATCTAACCTGGTCGCACAGGATGTGACCATTCAGATAATCAGTGTTAGCAGCGGCAGGGAAGTGAAACTTCCCTCCGCTGCTGCTGTCAGAGGGACCTCTGGTACTTCTGCCTCCCTGCACTTTCCCCTACTGACTGCCATCACTGCTGATCGGTCAGCACAGCAAGACCCCCCCCCCCCCCCTCTCTGTAGACAATAGCAGCTGCTGGGGAGTGTAAATTAACCACCCAAGCTCCCCCTGAGTATCTGGAGACTGTCCCTGTTTTCAAATTGAAAGCCGGGATGGTCACAATGTTTCCGATATTCTGATGCTCACGATGTTCCCGATCAATGTTTCGATGTTTGAAAAAATATTTTTATTAAAACAAAATAATAAAAAATATATATATTTTTTTTTAGCTAAAATTATTTGGGATAGGGTTAAATTTATGTTCTTCACCTAATTCACTCTTAAAACCCCCTGACAATTTCAGAGCATTTTTTTTGGGGGGGGGGGGAAATCATCAGTTAAGTGGTTAAGGGTCTTTCAGTATGCAGACCTATGGCAGTTATACCTTACAGTATTTTAGTACATAATTTAACTTTTTACCTTATTTAGTGTTCTAAATAAAACCTATTTTACCTTTAAAAGTTGAATGATGCTCAAAGTTTAGATGTGCAAGGCCTATTAAGAATATTTTAATTAGTACTTATTATTATTATTATTATTATTATTATTATTATTATTACTACTACTACAGGTTGACTATCCCATATCCAAATATTCCGAAATACGGAATATTCCGAAATACGGACTTTTTTGAGTTAGAGTGAGATAGTGAAATCTTTGTGTTTTGATGGTTCAATGTACACAAACTGTTTAATACACAAAGTTATTAAAAATATTGTATTAAATGACCTTCAGGCTGTGTGTATAAGGTGTATATGAAACAAATTAATTGTGTGAATGTAGACACACTTTGTTTAATGCACAAAGTTATAAAAAATATTGGCTAAAATTACCTTCAGGCTGTGTGTATAGGGTGTATAAGTAACATAAATGCATTCTGTGCTTAGATTTAGGTCCCATCACCATGATATCTCATTATGGTATGCAATTATTCCAAAATACGGAATAATCCGATATCCAAAATACCTCTGGTCCTAAACATTTTGGATAAGGGATACTCAACCTGTATTATTAGGTATGGTGCATTAACTAACCTTATGGTAGAAGTCTCTATCCTGGTCCATATATATATATATATATATATATATATGCACAGTCCAGAATGAATATGCTGTAGCAATGTTAAAGAGAATTGTATTTCCTTCTAGTCTTTGTAAATGTCCCAAAGGCAATGGTGTAATATAAATTAAATGTCAATGCACATATAGCTGTTTTCCAATCATAACATCCAATCTTCAGATACCCATATAGTCACAGGGAGAGTCAGAAGAAAGGCAGTAGTTGTATTAATTCCACTTACATTATTCTACTACTATAGGTCACAATAAGTAGCTTTCCATATGTTTAAGCTGGGATATGTGAAGGTATTTTGCTGGCAAAATGGCAGGTCGTGTGTGCCAATATCAGCTGGTTGCAGAATCGCAATGCTCCTTCCTCCAACACGTTTATCCTTCAATAGGCCTCATCAGGGATGCAATAATTTATTCTCCCTTCCATCATCTCACCTTATATTCTCTGTGAATAGGCTGTATCAGGGGTCAGAGGAGCTCATTACAGGGATCATTCAGGTGTGGACACAAAGTGGCTGTTGTACGCATATCGATCAATGTTTTCACACTGTTCATGTGTCTGAACCACAGTGCTCATGCACAGTGAGTGATTCACAAGTGCAGTGGCAATGAGATTTAAGTCGCAAGGTAAATGACAGGAAGTCAGAATTTGGGGGTGGTAATGGGGAGTGGTCAGGTGAACGCAGGTGTGACATGGCCATTTAGATGGCGTCTTCTGGGAGTCCATACATTAGTAGCTGCGATCACACTTGCTACTGGAAATGCCTGTGCGCCCTGGGAGATCAGTTCAGCCTGCCCGTCTACAGAGGCACTCAGGCTCTGCGTGACGACATGATGTGCAATGATGTAAATGATGTTTCTGCAATCCTGAGGCATACTATGTAAATTATGTGATTACAGTGGGCATTATTTTGCATGGGTTAGCTTCTGCCAATTAGAGATGAGCGGGTTCGGTTCCTCGGAATCCGAACCCGCCCGAACTTCATGTTTTTTTTCACGGGTCCGAGCGACTCGGATCTTCCCACCTTGCTCGGTTAACCCGAGCGCGCCCGAACGTCATCATGACGCTGTCGGATTCTCGCGAGGCTCGGATTCTATCGCGAGACTCGGATTCTATATAAGGAGCCGCGCGTCGCCGCCATTTTCACTCGTGCATTGAGATTGATAGGGAGAGGACGTGTCTGGCGTCCTCTCCATTAGAATAGAGATAGATTAGATAGAGAGAGAGAGATTGTGCAGAGTCGCAGACAGAGTTAGTTTACCACAGTCAGTGACCAGTGCAGTTGCTAGTTAACTTTTATTTAATATAATATATCCGTTCACTTCTCTCTGCTATATCCGTTCTCTGCCTGAAAAAAAAAACGATACACAGCACAGTCAGTCACACAGTGTGACTCAGTCTGTGTGCACTCAGCTCAGCCCAGTGTGCTGCACAGTCATCAATGTATAAATTAAAAGCTTATAATTAATTGTGGGGGAGACTGGGGAGCACTGCAGGTTGTTAGCAGGAGCCAGGAGTACAATTATATTAATTAACAGTGCACACTTTTGCTGCAGGAGTGGTGACCAGTGCCTGACCACCAGTATAGTATTGTTGTATACTACTAATATCTCTTTAAATATCAACCAGTCTATATTAGCAGCAGACACAGTACAGTGCGGTAGTTCACGGCTGTGGCTACCTCTGTGTCGGCACACGGCAGGCAGTCCGTCCGACCAGAATTGTATTATTTATTATTATATACCTACCACCTAACCGTGGTTTTTTTTTCATTCTTTATACCGTCATAGTGTTATCCTAATTGTTACGAGTATACTACTATCTCTTTATCAACCAGTGTACAGTGCGGTAGTTCACGGCTGTGGCTACCTCTGTGTCGGCACACGGCAGGCAGTCCGTCCGACCAGAATTGTATTATTTATTATTATATACCTACCACCTAACCGTGGGTTTTTTTTTCATTCTTTATACCGTCATAGTGTCATCCTAATTGTTACGAGTATACTACTATCTCTTTATCAACCAGTGTACAGTGCGGTAGTTCACGGCTGTGGCTACCTCTGTGTCGGCACACGGCAGGCAGTCCGTCCGACCAGAATTGTATTATTTATTATTACATACCTACCACCTAACCGTGGTTTTTTTTTCATTCTTTATACCGTCATAGTGTCATCCTAATTGTTACGAGTATACTACTATCTCTTTATCAACCAGTGTACAGTGCGGTAGTTCACGGCTGTGGCTACCTCTGTGTCGGCACACGGCAGGCAGTCCGTCCGACCAGAATTGTATTATTTATTATTATATACCTACCACCTAACCGTGGTTTTTTTTTTCATTCTTTATACCGTCATAGTGTCATCCTAATTGTTACGAGTATACTACTATCTCTTTATCAACCAGTGTACAGTGCGGTAGTTCACGGCTGTGGCTACCTCTGTGTCGGCACACGGCAGGCAGTCCGTCCGACCAGAATTGTATTATTTATTATTATATACCTACCACCTAACCGTGGTTTTTTTTTTCATTCTTTATACCGTCATAGTGTCATCCTAATTGTTACGAGTATACTACTATCTCTTTATCAACCAGTGTACAGTGCGGTAGTTCACGGCTGTGGCTACCTCTGTGTCGGCACACGGCAGGCAGTCCGTCCGACCAGAATTGTATTATTTATTATTATATACCTACCACCTAACCGTGGTTTTTTTTTCATTCTTTATACCGTCATAGTGTCATCCTAATTGTTACGAGTATACTACTATCTCTTTATCAACCAGTGTACAGTGCGGTAGTTCACGGCTGTGGCTACCTCTGTGTCGGCACACGGCAGGCAGTCCGTCCGACCAGAATTGTATTATTTATTATTATATACCTACCACCTAACCGTGGTTTTTTTTTTCATTCTTTATACCGTCATAGTGTCATCCTAATTGTTACGAGTATACTACTATCTCTTTATCAACCAGTGTACAGTGCGGTAGTTCACGGCTGTGGCTACCTCTGTGTCGGCACACGGCAGGCAGTCCGTCCGACCAGAATTGTATTATTTATTATTATATACCTACCACCTAACCGTGGTTTTTTTTTCATTCTTTATACCGTCATAGTGTCATCCTAATTGTTACGAGTATACTACTATCTCTTTATCAACCAGTGTACAGTGCGGTAGTTCACGGCTGTGGCTACCTCTGTGTCGGCAGTCGGCAGGCAGTCCGTCCATCCATAATTGTATTATTATTATAATATATACCACCTAACCGTGATTTTTTTTTCATTCTTTATACCGTCGTCATAGTGTCATACTAGTTGTTACGAGTATACTACTATCTCTTTATCAACCAGTGTACAGTGCGGTAGTTCACGGCACAAACAGAATGTGCACAAACTGGCTTTATTCTACCTAAGTTGCCCTCCCACAAGTGTGTACTCCGAAAGAGTGTTTAGTGCCGCCGCTCACCTTGTCAGCAATCGGCGTACGAGGTTACATCCAGAAAATGTGGAGAAGATGATGTTCATTAAAATGAATTATAATCAATTCCTCCGCGGAGACATTGACCAGCAGCAATTGCCTCCACAAAGTACACAGGGAGCTGAGATGGTGGATTCCAGTGGGGACGAATTGATAATCTGTGAGGAGGGGGATGTACACGGTGATATATCGGAGGGTGAAGATGAGGTGGACATCTTGCCTCTGTAGAGCCAGTTTGTGCAAGGAGAGATTAATTGCTTCTTTTTTGGGGGGGGTCCAAACCAACCCGTCATATCAGTCACAGTCGTGTGGCAGACCCTGTCACTGAAATGATGGGTTGGTTAAAGTGTGCATGTCCTGTTTTGTTTATACAACATAAGGGTGGGTGGGAGGGCCCAAGGATAATTCCATCTTGCACCTCTTTTTTCTTTTCTTTTTCTTTGCATCATGTGCTGATTGGGGAGGGTTTTTTGGAAGGGACATCCTGCGTGACACTGCAGTGCCACTCCTAGATGGGCCCGGTGTTTGTGTCGGCCACTAGGGTCGCTAATCTTACTCACACAGTCAGCTACCTCATTGCGCCTCTTTTTTTCTTTGCGTCATGTGCTGTTTGGGGAGGGTTTTTTGGAAGGGACATCCTGCGTGACACTGCAGTGCCACTCCTAGATGTGCCCGGTGTTTGTGTCGGCCACTAGGGTCGCTAATCTTACTCACACAGTCAGCTACCTCATTGCGCCTCTTTTTTTCTTTGCGTCATGTGCTGTTTGGGGAGGGTTTTTTGGAAGGGCCATCCTGCGTGACACTGCAGTGCCACTCCTAGATGGGCCCGGTGTTTGTGTCGGCCACTAGGGTCGCTTATCTTACTCACACAGCGACCTCGGTGCAAATTTTAGGACTAAAAATAATATTGTGAGGTGTGATGTGTTCAGAATAGGCTGAAAATGAGTGTAAATTATGTTTTTTGAGGTTAATAATACTTTGGGATCAAAATGACCCCCAAATTCTATGATTTAAGCTGTTTTTTAGGGTTTTTTGAAAAAAACACCCGAATCCAAAACACACCCGAATCCGACAAAAAAAATTCGGTGAGGTTTTGCCAAAACGCGGTCGAACCCAAAACACGGCCGCGGAACCGAACCCAAAACCAAAACACAAAACCCGAAAAATTTCCGGCGCTCATCTCTACTGCCAATATTAGCATTAATCGCAATTGCATGCAGCAAATCATAGCAACAGGAGTAGGAAAAGCAACTGCACTTGAATGACCCCCTACTGTACATGCTTTTCTGACCACTCTGAAGCTGCAATTGATGGCTTCAGCACTCATTTATTTTCAAACAAAGCAGCAAACACATGTTAAACCCAAATGGCCAAGTAGCCATTCATTATGTAAGTACTGTAAATGTCACCTAAGTCACCTAAGTTCTACAAATGGTCTGTAAAGCTGATATTGTTTTTTTAGACAATGGAAGCATTAATTCCTCTGTCACCTCTACTATTCTAGAGGCTACAGGAATTCACAGCACAAATAATCAACAATCTATTTGTGAAAGCAATTGGAAAACTGAGACAGCTGCATATCTGATTAATCATGCTGCAGTTCCAGAAAAACAACAACTTTATGTTCACAGTGTACATGTACACACATCTATTGTACACAAGACAGTCTGGCGCTGAACACCCAACTTGCTACATACAGTATATATATATATATATATATATGTGTGTGTACATGTGTGTTTTATATATATATATATATATATATATAAATGCTGGCCACTCCTATCTCGTCTCGTGCAAAGCCCTTTAGTATGCCCCTGTGATTGCATTTCCCTGGTGGGCCCTTCATGCCCCAGTCTGACATTGACTCTGTCTATCTATTCACATCAGGGCCGGTTCCAGGCTTCTGGCGCCCCGGGCGGCATTGGGGTGTGTGGCTTCATACAGGGGGCGTGGTCATTTACGCCCCCTGTACAGACTGGAATGATGCACGGTGCGCGATGACGTCATCGCGCACCGCACATCAAAGGTCCTTTCAACGAAGAGAAACTAGACGCGTAGCGTCTAGTTCCCTTCGTGGAGAGGACCTTGGCCGTGCGGTGCGCGATGACGTCATCGCGCACCGCACAGTAAAGGAACTCTCCATGAAGGGAAACTAGACGCGTACGCGTCTAGTTTCCCTTCCCAGCGGCCAGCGGCAGCAGGGCGACAGCGGGGGCCTGGGGGCACACACTGCAGCAGCGGTTCTTGCCCTGGTGCAGCGCCCTCCGGAAGGCGCCCTGCGCCCTCCGGAAGGCGGCGCCCCGGGCAAAAGTACTGCTTGCCCATGGCAAGATCCGCTACTGATTCACATACTCATACAGGTAGTGTAGATAGATAGACTCTCTGCAAATGGGCTCTCAAGACCCACTTCTTCACCAAACCCAGCCGTCTCTCAAGTCCTCTGTGGCCCATGCTCACTGTCTACCAGTGGCGTGTGGTGAGGTCAGTAGCTGGTGAGGTATGCCCATTACCACCACAGCCAGTGACCGCTACTGTACTGCTGCCCCCACCAGCTACCAATGTCTGCTAAAGTCGCCACCAGCTACTGCCCCCACCGCTAATTCCCAGTCTGATGCCACCGCCAATGCCAGCAAAGCCTGGGGAGCAGCGGCAGCCAGGATCTGGGCAGCAGAGGTGTCCAGGTTTAAGGAGAGCAGCAGAGAGTCTGCCTGGAGGCATGGAAGAGGGATTAGAGCTGCAGCCCGGTTGATCGAGACAGTGGCAGTAATCGCCTCCTCCCCTTATACCCTGGCACACACAACAGTGATCACCACCCATACCCTGGCACACACACACTGATTAGTTCACCCCCCCATACCCTGGCACACACACAGTGATCACCCCCCCATACCCTGGCACACACACAGTGATCAGCTCACCCTCCCCTATATCCTGGCACACACATAGTGATCACCCACCCATATCCTGGCACACACACAGTGATCACCCCCCATACCCTGGCACATACACAGTGATCAGTTTACTCTCTCCTATACCCTGGCACACACACAGTGATCATCCCCCCATACCCTGGCACACACACAGTGATCAGTTCGTCCCTCCATATCCTGGCACACACACAGTGATCAGTTAATCCCACATACCCTGGCACACACAGTGATCACCCCCCCCATACCCTGGCACACACACAGTGATCAGTTCACCCTCCCCCCATAACCTGGCACACACACAGCGATCACCCCCCCCTCACATGGTGATCAGTTCAACCCCCCCCATAACCTATCACACACACAGTGATCAGTTCACCATCTCCTATACCCTTGCTCTCACACAGTGATCACCCCCCATACCCTGGCACACACACAGTGATCACCCCCCCATACCCCGGCACACACACAGTGATCAGTTCACCCCCCATACCCAGGCACACACACAGTGATCAGTTCACCCCCCATACCCTGGCATATATACAGTGATCAATCCCCCCCATACCCAGGCACACACACACATGGATCACCCCCCCATACCCTGGCACACACACAGTGATCAGTTTGTCCCTCCATACCCTGGCACACACACAGTGATCGGTTAAACCCCCATACCCTGGCACACACACAGTGATCACCCCCCCATACCCTGGCACACACACAGTGATCAGTTCATCCCTCCATACCCTGGCACACACACAGTGATCACCCCCCATACCCTGGCACACACACAGTGATCAGTTCATCCCTCCATACCCTGGCACACACACAGTGATCACCCCCATACCCTGGCACACACACACTGATTATTTCACCCCCCCATACCCTGGCACACACACAGTGATCACCCCCCCATATCCTGGCACACACACAGTGATCACCCTCCATACCCTGGCACACACACAGTGATCAGTTTACTCTCTCCTATACCCTGGCACACACATAGTGATCACCCCCCATACCCTGGCACACACGCAGTGATCAGTTTACTCTCTCCTATACCCTGGCACACACACAGTGATCATCCCCCCATACCCTGGCACACACACAGTGATCAGTTAATCCCACCAATACCCTGGCACACACACAGCGATCACCCCCCCCCCTGTACCCTGACACACACACGGTGATCAGTTCAACCCCCCATAACCTGTAACACACACAGTGATCAGTTCACCCTCTCCTATACCCTGGCTCTCACACAGTGATCACCCCCATACCCTGGCACACACACAGTGATCAGTTCGTCCCCCCATACCCTGGCACACACACAGTGATCACCCCCCCCCATACCCCAGCACACACACAGTGATCAGTTCACCCCCCATACCCTGGCACATATACAGTGATCACCCCCCCATACCCAGGCACACACACACATGGATCACCCCCCCATACCCTGGCACACACACAGTAATCAGTTAATCCCACCAATACCCTGGCACACACACACCGATCACCCCCCCCCCCCCATACCCTGGCACACACACGGTGATCAGTTCACCCCCCCATACCCTGGCACACACACAGTGATCAGTTCACCCCCACATACCCTGGCACACACAGTGATCACCCCCTCCCCCATACCCTGGCACACACACACAGTGATCAGTTCACCCTCCCCCCATAACCTGGCACACACACAGTGATCACCCTCTCCCCCCAACCAGGAGATGGTGGGATATCCAAACTGCACACACACCAGCCAGCTCTTTTCACTGCTGACCAGAGCAGCACGGACACTGACCTGGAGGGGCGGAGCACTTGGTTCATGAGCCCGAGGACGCTGGAGAGAAGGGGGTTTGTGCGCCAGTCAAATTAGACACTGACAGTGTCCAAGGCAGCTGGGGGACCAAATGACTGAGGAAAGGATCTGTCAGGCTGCGGTGTGGCACCCTCTTTGTGTGACACCTTACCTGGATGAATGGTAGTGTGGACATGAGTGCAGCTACCCCTAACTTCTTCCAGTGGAGATGAATGAGAGGAGCGGAGCTGAGGTGCAGTGCAGGGGAACACATGCAGGGGCCTCTCTCAGGGTATGTGCAATAAGGAGTCAGTCCCAGTGAAGTGATGGGCTGCACTCCATGGAGAGCTCTAAATCTGGTGCCCCATCAAATCTGCCACAGAGACAGGGGCGTGCTTTCATAAGAGCTGAAAGCATGCCCCTGTCACTGAGGCACTTCTAATAGTGCCGCTTATACTGCTTTTTACTGCTTATTGCTTGGCCCTGTCCCCCGCTTCCAGCTCTTTATAATTGGCCGCAGGAGGCACTGCTGTTGGTGCCTCCGAAACTAATTTAAACCTTTTTTTTTAACAATGTAAAAATTATTACAATAATAAAAAGCATATACTTATGACACTGAATATGTGTCATAAGTATCTTCTTTGTATTATTGTAATCATTAATGACAGGGGAGGCACTGCCCCCCCTGGCTGCATGTCCCTGCTATCTACCCCATTTGTGTCACCCCTGTCTGTCTGTCCATCTCCTTTAGAATGTAAGCTATCACGAGCAGTGCCCTCTTCCCTCATGTGCTTACTTAACCTATCTTTTATACAATAATCCCTTCGAGGGCACCAAATTCCTCCTTTTCTTCCACTCTGATACTTATTTTAGTGCTGTTTACTGACGCAGCTATGTTTATATACCCTGTACTTGTCCTATATTGTCTTGAATTGTAAGTCACTGTTTTCTTGTTTTGCTTACTTGTTTATGTACTCTGTAATTGGGCCCTGCAGATCCCTTGTGGCTCCATATAAATAAAAAATGAATATTAATAATAATAATAATAATAATAGACAGACAGACAGACAGACAGACAGACAGACAGACAGACAGACAGATAGATAGATAGATAGATAGATAGAATATCAGATGCTCTTGATATGCAAAAACACACGTATTGTGTGAACAGTAATATGCATATTAATGCATTTTGTTCAAAGATATTCATTTCACATTGCAAATATTTCCCTCCCTTTAAAGCTCAAACCAGTATGTTCACAGCTTATACAAATTATCTGAGAAACTTTGACCTCTTCCAAACACAAGCTCTACCACTCCCACTGACTTGTAAGTGTCCGACTTCCCACTGTAATCAAAGTCAAGTGGAAGGAGATGCCTTCAGCGAACTGCAGGACATCTCACAGCCCCATTCTGATATTGTGATTCCTTACATTAACATTAACCTTTTGCTAAAGTTATTTTATGAAGTCACTGATTACTGTTCAGTGGCATTATAATATGCATTTAAATGTAACTCTTGCAAATATGCTAAAGTGTAATATGTTTCTCAGTAATTGACAGAAAGAAAATATATGAGGATGCATCTAACGCAGATTGAAATTTGACAGATCAGTTAAGAGAAAAAGGAAAGCGCCATGGGAGTTCTGAACCAACGGCATATGGTTATATTATTTCATGATAGTCTCAGACATAAAAACACACTCGGAGGTCTGAATTAAAATGTGATTAGTAGAATGCTTGTTTTTTTCTAATTTTTTCTCTGGATGCAGTTGCCATTAATATTGCTGAAATAACAACTCCATATTAAAATAGACAGTGTTAAGTATAGGTTAAGCAATTTATGTAAATTGATTTTATATATCATCTCACATTTTAATTTGAATATATTGTATTGTTCAAAATGTTATTGCATATATAGTTATATATGATGTTATCAAAGTTTGATGAACAGTTGACAGATAATGCTGTGAATGTGCAACATTACCACAGATGTTATTTGGCCACTGGAACGGAACAACTCCTACTAGAAATACAATCTGATTAACATAAATAAAAAATAAACGAATAACAACAGTAATCTTGCTTAATGTGTATACATAAAAATATTAAAATAAGCATCTGGCTATCAGCAGGGGATTATAAAAAGAACAAAGTGAATACAATCAGGAAAAAAAAATATTTGATTCATTAATGCAAAATAACTTTGATGCAACTATCTTTCTTAAATTTTCTACATGATATTGAAGGAGCATCAGATCAGAAAATAATTTTATTTTTTCAATTATTTACATTTTTTATTTTTTTTAGAAAAAAAAGGTAACAGCTCTAAATGCAGCTTTTGCATATTATCTTAGGTGTTTTTAAATTGATCACACAGGTTTGAAAGCCTACCAATGCAGGAAACCTAAGTTATGCAAAAACATATACTATATAGTGCAGTGCCCCTTGTGTGCAGTAGGTGGTGCTCCACAGGCTTTTCTTTTACCCTTTCTCCACTTTACAAACAAAGGGTGTGATTCAGAGAAGGGCTCAATGTCAAACGCAGTGGAGCTTTTTTTTTTTTGCACTGTGGATGCACCAGAGCCACACTACGCACATACAGAGCTTAATTAGTGATGGCAAATGAAGTGAGGATTTATTTGCAAAGTGAGTGACAAGTAGTGACCATTTGGGGGAGGTAATGGGGTATGGCTAGAAAAAGGCAGGCATGGCTGGAACATTTTCTGGGAGTTGCCTATTCAGAAATGCTAATTTTATTTGCAGCTGGAGAGGACCCGGTATCTTAGGAGAACCATCTGAGATTGCATAGGATTGCTTAGATGCTAGATGGTCTGACTGATGTTTCAGATGTGGATGTGAGATGCCAGCAGTGTAGATGCACGATGGTGTTGCCAGGGGTGTTTTACGAGAGGAAGGGACCCGCATGCAGACTCCATCGTGGGCCCCCTCCTCCCCAACAGCAGTAGACTCTGGCATAATGCACAGGTCTCAAGGAACATGGCATCCGCGCCTTGCTCCCGGGGACACCTCCAGAGCTCATGTGCAGATTTGTGCCCACACGGCAGGCCTCCGGAAGGGTAAGTATAATAACCCTAACCCCAGGGGCCCATGTGCACTGCACACACTGCACTCATTATAGAATTGCCTATGGGTGTGACTGATGTTCCCGATGTTTCCATTCTTGTATGTAAGTTTTGTGTATTAGATGCGGTAGTGTGGTGTTTCTGTACACAAGATGGCGACTGAGTTATTAGCATATTTTTTCAAGTCTGTTGCATCCTTTGTTGTATCTGAAATGGCAATTGTGAAAGTAACAGCATGCACCTCTGAATCAGGCTCTTAACAACAATAGTATATGCTGTTGTATTGCTATGTGTGTCGTTGCCACAATATGGAAAATTACAGGATCTCCAGCATGCAAAAACTCACTACTTAACATCTTACATGACACCCTGGGTGAAATTTATATAAGGACAATTTTGGTCGATTTTAATCGATTGAAGTGGATATCAGATAATGTTGGGTTTCAGGGGCTGAAAACACACATTTGCTAACAATAATTTTAAAATATTAATAAATGTGTGTGTTTGGCCCTGAAAGTACAACATAAATTTTGATAAATTTTCAATCAAAATCGAACTTTAGTAAATTTCCTTACTAGTATCTCAAAGGCAAGAATAAAGAGAGAATAAATGTACAACAAATGATTATACAAAATGATTGTTACTAAGAAAGATGGACAATGTTAAAGACTATGGGGTATATTCAATTTACAGTCGGATACTCTCCGACGGAGAGGATCCAACACATCAGTATTCAATAGCAGGCCATTTCCACCCATTTCCCCTCCCATTCTGACCATTCTTTTCTGCCCTCTCTTATGAGCGAAAATGAATGGTTGAAAACGTACCATTTTCGACCGTGGCGGGGTCGAAAACACAAGGATTCCGCTCACCCATGTGTTTTTAGACTTGTCAGAAGTTCCGACAGGGCAGAAAAAATGCACTTCAATTGAATATTTAAGTGTTGTAAAGTTACGATTATCGGCAGGAAGTGGCGTCTTTCTACCCTGTCGGAACTTCCGACTGTAATTGAATATACCTCTATGGGGAAGATGTATCATTATTCACAAAGAAGTAAATATCATACTTTTTACGCCACCTGCTGACACCTAAACCTAACCGCAGACATTTTGAGAATGTTAACATTTCACATGGTGACATTTCAGATGTTGACATTGTAAACATGACGACATTATGAGGATGTTGACATGGTGCCAGTCAACATGTTTAATCATGTCAATATTTTAATGTCACGAATATTCTCTGTTTTCCACAGTCAACAGTAGTGCAAAATATTTTTTTCCAAATGTGATCTTTCTGGTATTTCCGGCACAGTCTAGCCTAAAACCGACTACACATCAGAACGATTGCCAGTTGGGCCGATGGTTGGGGTGATTACCCTTCACCTCAGACCATACCAGATTGCTGGTGCACACCAGGAAGATTTTATGAATGACCAAATTATCACTGTTCCCTCCTTCATTAATATGCATGGTGTCGCATGTGATATGTCTGGTTGGCCGAACCGAGCACACATCTAAGCATACACATCAGACAAGAGACATGATTTGTCACTCTGATACGACAAATCATGCCAATATCTGCCTGATGTGTATCCACCCTAAGGCCAGCTACACATCAGATGATGTAGTGCCGGCCAATCTGACAGGCGATGGGGCCCTGCATCAGCAAGTGCTGACACACTTGCACAATGCAGGGGATGATGGCATGATCTAACATGCATGGCATTGTTAGCGGATGCGGGAGCATACAAATCGGGCATATACACTTAACGATATGCCCAATTTGTCATTCATTCCAATTTGCTCGGAAATGACAATCAGACCGATATCATTATAGTAAGTACCCACTCAAAGGAAAAAAAAATCTGGCTTGAACTATTCTTTCCATTAGGCTTTTAATTCTTGTGGGGACTGATAATACAAGACCTGCAAATAACTCATATAGAGACTTTTTAACTATTTTATTTGTGTAAATTGCATAATTGAAATACAGATGCAACATGTGTTGTGTACTAACCTAATTTTATATAAAGTAATCCAGAATGTTCTTAAGAGAAATAAGGAACCAATTTATGCTATGCCTGCTTCTTTGGCTGTTCGGTCTTTTTAAAAGTCTCTGTACATGCAACTTTTGAGTTAGTAGTTTCTTCTTCATTGTCATTGTGGGTTAAGCAGAGGACAATGGTCTCCAAACAGTGGAATAGGTAATCCATAGCAACATAAACACAGCTTTATGCATACTTAAACATTAACAAACAGTAGCTTTGCCAAGTTTTACATTCTCCCTTTCAATGGTCCACACAAATAGAACACTGTTAATCCTATTTCATCTCTTGGATTTGGGGAATATGAATGAAAAATTCAATTGACAAGACCTGAACATGACAGTATTCCTAATTCATGAATCAGTATTACCATTATTTAATGTCATTGAATTGTTGTTTCATGTTACCTTGAAGTTAACAATAACCTTTGTCTAGTCTGCAGAATACTGCATACATTTCTGTTATGCTCCATTTTCAATTATTGTAATTTTTGACACCCTTAAAATATTGTGGAGATAATGAAAATTAGTTTAACAATTGAAACATTTATTTCAGTACAATGACTTCTGTGGTTCAGACAATGTGTAAAATATATGGAACTGAAATTCTTCTCTGTGCATTGTTTCTTTTTTTATTTCCTTGTATTATGTGTATTTATTGGATAAAAAAACACAAAAAATGCATTTTTTGTTATTATGCAATGTTATTAATGAAACAGGGTCATTTTAGATGGGGTCATGCAGTGTTATACTCAAAAGAATATTTACACTCAGGAGCAATTATTGGGATGTAGTCAAATGGTCGACACTAACAATGTAGACATTCATAATGTCGACACTACAACGTCAACAGTTATTATGGTGTCTTTGTTAAAATGTCAACATGCAACATGTCAACATTCTTAGGGTGGTATTCAAATGATATATCACGCCCAATCTCCTTTCTAAAGTGATCCCCATTATTGAGCATATCGAGCTCAAAGTAATCAGGTTTAGCTGCGTAAAGGGTTGGGCGCTCTCGCTACCAGGGGGTAGTGATCTGAAATGATTATACTATGCACCTTAAGCAGAAACAGAACGGGTTTGGAAGGGGGTGAAAAGAATTGAATACCGCCCTTTGAATGCTGACAGGCGAAATGTCGACATTGTCAGAATGTTGACATTAGGGTTAGGCAATGGGAGGTTAGGGTTAGACAACAGGAGATGTTAGGGTTAGGCAATGGTGAGGTCAGGGTTAGGCAACAAGGGAGTTTATGGTTATGCAATGGGGGAGGTTAGGGTTAGGTATCAGGAATGTTAGGGTTTGGCGATGGGGAGGTTAAGGTTAGGCAATGGGGGGAGGTTAGGGTTGGCAATGGGGACAGTTAGTGTTAGGCAAAGGGGGAGGTTATGGTTAGGCAATGGGGGAGGTTAGGGTTTGACTGTGCAGGGAAGGTTAGGGTTAGACTGTGTGGGGGAGGTTAGGGTTAGGCAATGGGGGAGGTTAGGGTTTGACTGTGCGGGGAAGGTTAGGGTTAGGCAAAGGGGGAGGTTAGGGTATGGCAATAAGGAAGTTAGTATTAGGCAATGAGGGGGAAGTTAGGGTTAGGCAATGCTGGAGGTTAGGTTTAGGCAATGGGGGAAGATAAGGGTTAGACTTTGTGGGGCTAGGATAGGGTTAGGCACTTGAGGGAGGGTTAGGGTTATGGGTAGGGATTAGGGTTAACTGAGAAATACTTACCGGAGGATCAGGGAACTTACCAGAAAGTGATGGTCACATAACCATATGCACCCAGAAGATGCCTCTGGAGCTGTGGCTGCTGCCAGGAGACAGTAAGTCACTGCTGGGCCACCAGGCCAACATGTTAACATTCTAACATGTTGTCATTTCATCACTGTCTACATGATGAATTTCAACATGGTCAACATCGACATTATGACCAGGTCCGCATTCTCATGTTGATTTGATGAATGTCGACATTACTGTATGACTGTTGACATTTTTTTACACAACCACCAATTATGAATAGAACTAATAATATTTATATAAGAATTTCAAATCTGGACAGAATTTATTTGTTTTATGTCTCATGCTCACTGCTGAGTTCA